>NC_057804.1:626636097-626748713 GCF_018294505.1 Triticum aestivum
GACTCAACAACGGCCAAACTACACGATCAATCAAGGGGGCTCCTAGGGTCGGTCGAGGCTCTGATACCAACTTGTCACGCCCAATATGCGACCCTATCCAAAAGGAACTCGAAGGTCCCACCAAGGATAGACCCACATATTGAAACGCTTTTGCAAGGTGGATATCATTACATCAACATTACATAATAGATGGGAATACATACATAAGGCATACAATGCCACACGAATACAACATCACAATACAAGAGAGCATTATCCGACTACGGATGAAACACAAACAGAAACTCAAACGACATCCACCCTGCTAGCCCAGGCTGCCGACCTGGAACCTATCCCTGATCGAAGAAGCAGAAGAAGAACTCAACGCAAACAAGCATCGCTCTCGCGTCATGATCATCGCATGAACCTGTACCTGCAACTGTTGTTGTAGTAATCTGTCAGCCACGAGGACTCAGCAATCCCATTACCATGGGTATCAAGACTAGCAAAGCTTAATAGGAAAGGAAGGGGGTAAAGTGGTGAGGCTAACATACGCAAATCAGAGCGAGAAGAGAACAAGCGGAACGGTCGTCAACTAGTAATGATCAAGAAGTGATCCTGAACCCCTACTTACGTCAAACATAACCCAGAAACCGTGTTCACTTCCCGGACTCCGCCGAGAAGAGACCATCACGGCTACACACGCAGTTGATGCGTTTTAGTTCGGATCTGGTGTCAAGTTATCTACAACCGGACATTAACAAATTCCCATCTGCCAATAACCGCAGGCACGGCTTTCGAAAGATTATACCCTGCAGGGGTGTCCCAACTTAGCCCATGACAAGCTCTCGCAATCAATGAAGGAATAGACCTTCTCCCAGGAAGACCCGATCAGACTCGGAATCCCGGTTTACAAGACATTTCGACAATGGTAAAACAAGACCAGCAAGACCGCCCGATGCGCCTACAATCCCGATAGGAGCTGCACATATCTCGTTCTCAGGGCAACACTGGATAAGCTAAGCGTACAGGAACCGACGTAACCCAAGTTGCCAAGGGATGGCCCAGCACGGTGCTCTAGTTTGGACCAACACTTAGACAAGCACTAGCCCGGGGGGCTGTAATAAAGATGGCCCTCGGGATGCGTGACTCCCAAGGGAAAAAGGGCTAGGTGAGGCAAATGGTAAAACCAAGGTTGGGCCTTGCTGGAGGAGTTTTATTCAAAGCGAACTGTCAAGGGGGTCCCATAAATCACCCGACCGCGTAAGGAACACAAAATCCGGGAACATAACACCGGTATGACGGAAACTAGGGCGGCAAGAGTGGAACAAAACACCAGGCAAAAGGCCGAGCCTTCCACCATTTACCAAATATATAGATTCATTAATAATATAAGAGATATTGTGATATCCCAACCAAAATCCTGTTCACCATGGAGCAATCTTCAACTTCACCTGCAACTAGCAACGCTATAAGAGGGGCTGAGCAAAAGCGTTAACATAGCCAAACAACGGTTTGCATAGGAAAGGTGTCAAAGGTTAGAGGTTCATGGCAATTTGGGATGGCTTGATAAACAGGTGATAGGTAGCGCAGCATAGCGAAAGAACGAAGCAACTAGCATAGCAATGATAGTAGTGAGATCCTGGGTAGCGGTCATCTTGCCTGAAATCCCGCTAGGAAGAAGAACGAGTCCATGAAGAAGACGAACGGATGAAGCCGAACCAAGCGTAGACGAACGAATCCTCACGATCGCAACGAAACAGGAACTATCGAAAAGAAGCACACAACATAGTAAACACACCACACATAGACAAGACATGATGCACAACAAGCATGATGCAAGACAAGACTACATGAAGCTACTCATGGCAAGAGATGATGCAAACAAGAGCAACACATCAAGGCAAGTTTAAATGAGGTCGGGAACAACATTTGACAATTCCGGTAAGTCCTCATATGCATATTTCGAAATTGGTCCAGATCTGAATAAACCTTATGTTCAAGTTGTAAAACAGCAAGTTAAGATGCACAAGGACGATCTACATGAGATTCTAGTCAAGTTACATATAAAGTTCATTTAATTCGGAGCTACGGCCTAGAAGATATGAGCAAAACAAGTTAAACATAGCATTGATGCGAAATGCACCCAAACATCAAGCAAACACCTCAAAACAAGGATGCAACATGATAATATGAAACTACATGCAAAACCAAGCAAGTTTCATATAGAGCACACTCAAAACGGAGCAACGGTTCAACACATGCACTCTATACAAGTTTGAAGGACAAGCTGTCCAAAACAGCAACTAGGCATATTGCAAGCATCAAAACAACATGCTAAAGCATCTCACCATAATATGAACACTGAGCTATCTCCATAAATCACTAGAACATGCTCAAACACACATGGTAAGATTGCAAGTTATAACAATTTCAGACTTTGCAGAAAATAACATCACGATGCAATGTTTAGAGCTATCAAACGACATGTTACAGGAACTTATAATGACAAACAAAGGCATGGCATGAATCTGCTAATTGCATAGATCAAAAGTCCCTTACTGACCATAAGCCAAAAGGGATCAGAAAATATGATGGCACCCACGTAAACATAGCAACTTATTATACAGATTCAAACATGGCAGAAACACAATTATGAAGGCATGTAAATGATCTTGTGCAACTCATGACAGAGCAATACATGGCATGGAAAGGCATCCAACAGTAATAAGGCATGTTTGTGGAGCTAAGCATGGCAATAGCAAGGTCATAGGATGCATGGATCACTAGCAAAACACATGGGAACAAGTGAACTTAATGTAAATAGGGTGACAACAACATTATGAAGCAACTTTGGAGCAAGATATGAACAAGGTACAGCAAGCTATAAATGCAACCAGGGGCATGGATGAATCGACCACATCATGTAGATCAAAACATGTTTATAGAACATCTCTAGATTATGCATAGAATAATTAGTGGCAACATGTTTAGATAGCATCACGAAATAACAGATTCAGCCTAGCAAAACAGCAACATCATGAACACTACTTAACAAGTTTGATTCACTCACCAAAAGTCATTGCATGACAAGATAAGCATAGCATCATCAAGAAGACATGTTTATGGAACAAACCAAGTCAAGAACAAGTCTATAGCATGCAAGGATCAACTATAGCAACCTCGGCCAAATTGAATAACAAGTAAATAATCTGCCAGGAAACATTTTGAAGCAAAAGTAGAGCCGTCAAATGACATGCTAGGCTACTCCATAATTTCAACAAAGGGCATGAATGGATAGACAATAACCAAATGTTCAAAACACCCTTACTGAAGTATCTCAAAATATGCATGGATCTCTCTGTAGCAACATGTTTATATGACATCAAAATAACAGCAGAACAGGGACAAATCAGCAACATCACGATGCCTAGTTTGCATGCTTGTGCTAGTCACCACATTGATCACAAAAATACACGGTAAGCACCTCTGTAAAGAAGACATGGCATAGTTCTAAACACCTGAAGACATCAACCTCATAGGATGCACACATCAATCATTGCAAAAATGACAAAAGAGCTCGTTCTGATAACACACAGCAGAAAACATTATGAAGCACTCTTACAACGATGATTCAGGCATCAAGATGACCTCAAATGAATATGATGCAATAGAATGAAATGATGTACTCGTTGAGTCTAACAATTTGACATATTACACGCACGAAATGGAGCTACGGATGCAGAGATATGGAATGACAAACATGGCATAAAAATGTCAGATATCTGGGACTTAGCAGTTTTTAAAAAAATAGACGGGCGTCGTATAGCTAAACGTTGCACTGAGCGGGGCATAGCGGGCGCTCACCATGGGCCACTAAGCCGGTCAGGGTGGTCGGGTTGGGCCGAGGAGATGGGCCAGCAGGGGGGGCGCGGCCCACATGGGCGACACGCGGAGGCGGCCGGATCGGGCTCCTCCCGATCCGCTGCGGCGACGGCGCGGCGCGGGTCCGGCGAGGTGGAGGCGGAAGGCGACCGGCGGCGGGGCGCTGGCCTCCGGCGAGGGGCCAGCCAGCGGCGGAGCTCGGCTGGGGCGTGGGGCACGCGCGGTCGGGGTCCAGCGAGCGCGGGGACGGGGCGGCGCCGGGCGTGGGAAGGACGGCGGCGAGGAGGCGGGACCTGGCGGCGGTTGGCGGACGGAGACGGGGGCCGGCGCCGGCGCCGGCGATCGGGAAGATGTCGGGGGCCGGCGGCGCGGGGCTCGGCCGCCCGCGGGGCGGCGGCGGCGTCGAATAAGCCGGGAAGGGCCGGCCGTGGGCTTGCGGGCCCGCGCGGCTGCGGGGGAGCCGGTGAGGCGACGTGGAAGCGTGCGGTTGGAGGAGGCGCGCGGCGGGGTGACGTGGCAGCGTGTCATTGGTTGGGGCGACGTGGCCGGCGGACGTGTACGGCCGGGGGTGGACGTGTCCGGCGGCGCGAGGAGAGGGGCTAGGGTTTCGTCTGCGATTTTGATCCGCGAATTTCGGGGGAGGTCTAGTTTACAGGTAGAGGGAGCTAGGAGAGTCCAAATGAGAAGCGGTTTTCGGCCACGCGATCGTGATCGAACGGCCGAGAGCATGGAGGGGAGTTAGATGGGTTTTGGGCCAGTATGGAAGGGGTGTTGGGCTGCAAAGAGAAGGAGGCTTTTACGGTTTCCCGGTTAACCGTTGGAGTATCAAACGACCTCCAAATGGCACGAAACTTGACAGGCGGTCTACCGGTGCTATACCAAGGCCGCTTGGCAAGACTCAAGCCATTCCGAGAACGTTTAACACCCACTCACAAAGAGAGGTAAGATGGGGACACCGGAGGGCATAGGAGTGCCGGATCGCGAAACGTACAACGGGGAAAAGGCTCGGATGCATGAGACGAACACGTATGCAAAATGAAATGCACATGATGACATGATGAAATGCAACACACAAGCAAAAGACATGGCAATGACGGCAAATAACTGGCAGACACCTGGCGCATCGAATTCGGGGCGTTAGAGGGTAGCTCTTTGTGTGGCGATTATCGCCGTGTTTTCCTTCGGTGTCCAGCACCTTATTCCATCGTTGGTTGAGTGTATCCTGCGCGGCCTTAAGTCCTTGCTTCTTCTTCTTCAGGCTCCGCACTATGGCCAGGAGTTTTCTGCGGAGTTTGTCTTGCTTTGAATGTTCTTCCGGGATGATGAACGCATCGTCAACCTGACTGTTGTCTTCTTTGGAGGTAGCATGGTGAGTTCGGCCCTCCAAATTGTGATCGGGCGTCTGCTCCGGGCTGTGTTCGGCCTGACCTGGTTTATCCTGCTCCATCGCTGGGTCCCCATGGTCATTGTTGCCTTCGAAATCAACCGGAGTGTCATCATGTCTTGGGTTGTTATCGCTATTTTTACTGTGACTGGACCTAAGGCAGCGCCTGCGCCGTCGTTTTTGCTTTTGCCCGGGGGGTTTATCCTCTGTTGTGTCCCTTTTGTCACTCTTGTCCTCTTTGGGGGTGTCCACCATGTAGAGGTCGTGCGATGAAGTGGTTGTCCAGCGCCCCGTGAGCGGTGGTTCCCAATATTCCCCTGCATCAACGTCCATACCGTCAATGTTATTGGGATCGATTTCAAGCATGTCTGTTAGGTCATCGACTTTGGCTATAAAGTGGGTGGCGGGTGGGCTGCGATTTTCTTCGTCTTTTGTATCCCACGCGGGCCGGACATAGCTCGGCCAGGAGTCTCCTGACAAAGAGAGAGACCTTAATGAATTCAGCATGTCTCCGAAGGGTGAGTGCTGGAAGATATCCGCGGCGGTGAACTCCATGACTGGAGCCCAGTCAGATTCGATGTGCACGAGTGCGCGTGGTCCGGAACACACCATCGGAGATGAGTCCGGGGTTCCGGAGACACAGATCCCTTTAGGAGAGGAGTCTGTGTTCGGCTCCAACACCGAGGAGTATGCGACCTCCGGGGCGGGGTCCATCCACCTGTCCTTGGAAGGCATGACCCGCCCTGGAGCGAAGTCCGGAGCGGTAGCAGGTGCTATGTTCCGAACACTGTCGGACTGCCAATCTAGGTCATGCACGTTGTGATTGTTCGGCGCTCCTGACATGGGCCCAAATCCGTCGAAGATCAAGTCTCCGCGGATGTCAGTGGTGTAGTTTAGGTTTCCAAACCTGACATGATGGCCGGGGGCATAGCTATCGATCTGCTCCAGATGGCCAAGCGAATTGGCCCGCAGTGCGAAGCCACCGAACACGAAGATCTGTTCGGGGAGAAAAGTCTCGCCCAGGACAGCGTGGTTGAAGGTTGGAGAAGCCATCTATCCTTGAGGCGACGACACAGAGGAACTCTCAATGAAAGCACCAATGTCGGTGTCAAAACCGATGGATCTCGGGTAGGGGGTCCCAAACTGTGCGTCTAAGGCTAATGGTAACAGGAGACTGGGGACATGATGTTTACCCAGGTTCAGGCCCTCTCGATGGAGGTAATACCCTACTTCCTGCTTGATTGATCTTGATGATATGAGTATTACAAGAGTTGATCTACCACGAGATCAGAGAGGCTAAACCCTAGAAGCTAGTCTATGGTATGATTGTTGATGATGATCATGAGTCCAATGGACTAAACCCTCCGGTTTATATAGACACCGGAGGCGGCTAGGGTTACACAGGGTTGGTTTACAGAGAAGGAGATCTACATCCGAATCGCCAAGCTTTCCTTCCATGCCAAGGAGAGTCCCATACGGACACGGGACGAAGTCTTCTGTCTTGTATCTTCATAGTCCAACAGTCCGGCCAAAGTATATAGTCTGGCAGTCCGGATACCCCCTTATCCAGGACTCCCTCAATGGCCCATGGTGAAACTGGCCCGTAATGAACACTGTATCACTTTATACCCATTAACGGCCCGTGGTGAAACTGACCCGTAATGAACAGTGTATCACTTTATACTCGTTAAAGGCCCGTTATTCTGTTGGGCCATTTCCAGCCCAAGTTATATTTCAGTCTTCTCAGGGCCCATTTATTCTTGGGCTCATTTCCAGCATTCGTTTACTTATGGCCTGTTACTCCCATTTTCTGCTTGTGGGCCAAATTCAGCCTGAGGTTACAGTCGGCCTGTTTGTGGCTCGTTAATACGTTGGGCCGTTTTCATAGCGTCATCAAATACGGTCTATTAATGACGGCCCATTATGGTCGGCCCATGAACGGACGATTCCAACTCTAGCCTGTTTACGGCCATAATGCGGTCTGTTATTGGCCCATGTTTGGCCTATCGATCATATGACCCATATAAGGCCCATTGATGTTACGCCCCGTAGAAGGCCCATTGTGTCTATGGCCCATAGAAGGCCCATTGTTTCTACAGCCGGTAGGAGGCCCAGTGTCACTACAGTAAATATGTAGCCCATGGTTATTGTGGCCTAGTTTTTAAAAATAGGTTATTGCGGCCACTAGCAAACCGCGGAAAAAGAACTGCACAAACTACAAGCAAACAAATAAACAAGACAACAAGGAAATAAATAAGCAAGCAACTTACGCTAGGCTATCACGGCTATTACACATATTACATCCACTGGGCATCAAAGCTTGCCACCAGTGCAAATATAGGGAACGAAGCAGCATATCATATACACTGGTTGTCAAAGTTGGTGACCAACGCAAATAAACGCCGCAGCAAAACAAATCCAAAATTGAAACCACTTCAGAAGATCTCAAGAAACAATATCCTGGGAACCCATAATGTTGTCAAGATGCTTAGCAAGCTTATTAACTTTCTCTTGTTTGGCGCTAAAATCCTCTAGCGCTTGCTGTTGGACCAGGAAGTATGCATCTGAATTGTGCAGCGACTTCCTCAGTCCTTCAGCTTCCTATCGCAGCACATCTGATCGATGTCTTTCAACTTGAAGTTGAGACTCAAGAAGACGAACTGATTTAGGCAGCGAGTTCGAAGAGCTTGTGCAAGCAGTAGTGTCCAGTAACTGAACACTGCATCAAGACAGGACTTTTGGGTTCTCTCAGTCATCAAGATAGTTTTTATCAGCTTTCTTGGAGACCAAGAGGGATGTCTCACTATCTTGAACCTTATTTGCATTATTTCCTTTACCATTGCATAACGGGGTACTATTCTCCAATATTTTGTCTGCATTCTAAAAGAGAAACAAGCAAACACATCACAGGTTTACCATGTTGTATATGAAACTCATTTTGGTAAATGAGTTCAGTAGTTAAGTGGACAGGATAACAGCATGAAACAAACATATATCTATGTACCATGGTCACTTTATGGTCTATATCATTCTAGTTTTTGTTGCCAAATCAAGATAGAGACACAGTTCAAATAATATTTGTTCAAGACAAAGTAGAATAGACAGAATATAAGTGTGGGAAACTATAGAGGAATAACAACACTTGTAATGTGCATGACATGAGAACATAACTGTTTATTCAATTGAAACTAAAATCAACATAGAGCAGGTTACAACAGCAAACCAATTAAAGAAACAGGTTTAAAACATACCTGTTGCACCATTGGAGTTTCAATTCCGTCCTTCAAATTTGAAAATAGTTGGTATGAGTAAATACAGTAATGCAAGAGCAAAGGAGTACGAACCATAGCTACAGAACCTGACCTGAGAACAAATCTTCTTCTCCTTTAAGAGTTGAGTTGGGATTCAGAGTGATGGTCCTCGTGCTTTGGGCACTGCAGATCCCGTACTAACTGCTCGTGTTTGGGTGCTCTGTGGTGGAGATGGTGTTGTGTGAACTGGAATTGGGTTACTATCTGTCGGGGTTGGGGTTAGAAGGGGTGTATCTGGTTCTCTGTCCAACTCGGTTTTGGTACAATCTGCGAGAGTCTGGGTTATGTGTGGTGGATCTGGTCCTTGGGCAAGTACAACCATGGTTCTATTTGCATCAACTGGTAGCACTATCTTTTCTGAGGACCGTGTTGTTACACCCTTAGATACTGCCATCACCCTCTCCAATTCAAATGGCTGATAAACAAGAAAAGTAATTGAAAGTGCAGACATTGTATGATAGACAGGTGCAATGGATAGTGGGGAATAAAAGAGGGCATGAAATAATTCACATTTATGTTGTCTAACCAAACAGGATAGCATGACACAATATCACATATATGATGGCTAACTAAACAGGATAGCATGACACAATTTCACATTATGATGGCTAACTAAAAAGATGGAAAGACATAGTTCAAAATATGATGACTATGTAAACAGGGCGACATGATATAACTATATAATGTGTTTATTAAATAGGTTGGCATGCCATAATTCACATACATTCACGGATAGAATGCCATAATTGAAAATATGATGACTGTAAACACTAAACAGAATGAGATGATATAACTATATGATGTCTTTATTAAATGGGTTGCCATGCCATAATTTAGATAGATGATGTGTATGTACTATGTAAACATGATGGCATGATATAATTCAAATATATGATTTATATAGTAAGCAAGTAGGCAGATGGCAATCCATATATGATGTAAAAACTAAGCAATGCAAGACAACATGCATGACATGGGTAATATAACCCTGCCAAGTTTGAGCATAGACCTCAGGGGGGAAATAGGACTGGTCATCAGTCTCTGAATCTTCCTCTGAGGAGCTCTCTGTAAGCAGCAAGATGTCTGCTTCAGCAGGTAGCATTGTCTGCTCTGAATACCTTGTTTTCACTCCAGATACTTCCATCACCTCTTCAAATGGCTGATTGACAGGAAGAGTAGTTGAATATACAAACTTTGTCGACAAATGGAACACGTATTACAAAAAAATGATAGCATGATATAATTCACATACATGATGATTGGCTAAACAGCATGGCATTGCATAATTCACATATATAATTACTTTGCAACAAGATGCATAATTCACATATGTAATGTCTTGAAACAAGATGGCAATGCATAATTCACATATATGGTAATTAGACACTGAACAGGTGGCATTCACACAAAGCATGTCTAAACTGATCAAATGACATAGCAATGCAAGACACCATACGCACAATATGAGCAACATAACCCTGCCAAGTTAGAGCATACACCTTGGGGGGGAATAGGACAGGTCATCTATCTCTGAATCCTCCTCTAAGGAGCTATCCGTAACCAGCGAGATATGCGCTTCGTCAGATAGCATAGTCTGCTCTGAAGACCTTGTTTTCACACCAGAATTTTCCATCACCGTGTCAAATGGATGATGCACATGAAGAGCAGTTGAATGTACTAACATTGTTGACAAATGTAATACGCAACAAAAAAAGGATGTCCTGATATAATTTACATATAAGATGACTCACTAAGCAGGATGGCTGAGGGAGTCCCGGATTAGGGGGTGTCCGGATGACCGGACTATGACCTTTGGCCGGACTCCTGGACTATGAAGATACAAGATTGAAGACTTCGTCCTGTGGCCGGATGGGACTTTCCTTGGCGTGGAAGGCAAGCTTGGCGATACGGATGTGTAGATCTCCTCCCATTGTAACCGACTCTGTGTAACCTATCCCTCTCAAGTGTCTATATAAACCGGAGGGTTTTAGTCCGTAGGACGAACAACAATCCTACCATAGGCTAGCTTCTAGGGTTTAGCCTCTCTGATCTCGTGGTAGATCTACTCTTGTACTACCCATATCATCAATATTAATCAAGCAGGAGTAGGGTTTTACCTCCATCGAGAGGGCCCGAACCGGGGTAAACACATCGTGTCCCTTGTCTCCTGTTACCATCTGCCTAGACGCACAGTTTGGGACCCCCTACCTAAGATCCGCTGGTTTTGACACCGACATTGGTGCTTTCATTGAGAGTTCCTATGTGTCGTCACCTTTAGGCCCGATGGATCCTCCGAGCATCAACAACGATGCGGTCCAGGGTGAGACTTTTCTCCCCGGACAGAACTTCGTATTCGGCGGCCTCGCACTGCGGGCCAATTCACTTGGCCATCTGGAGCAGATCGAAAGCTACACCCCTGGCCATCAGGTCAGGTTTGGAAGTTTGAACTACAGCCACAACCTAGCGCGCCGCACTGTCACGATGGGCATGATCTAGCTCTCCTGCCGGACAGTGCCCAGGAGGCCACCTCAGTGTCCGCTCCGACCCTTAGCTCGGAGCCGACTGCGCCAATCAAGGACGGGTGGCTGGACACCACCTCGGGGGCTGCAATCTCTACGGCGATCGAGCCGAATACCAGCCCTGTCCTTTGCGAAGCCCGTGACTCCAAGGTGCCGGACTCCTTTCCGGACTCTGAGCCTTCCGCACCCCTGCCGATCGAACCCGATTGGGCGCCGATCATGGAGTTCACCGCCATGGACATCTTTCAGCGCTCGCCCTTTGGCGACGTCCTGAATTCACTAAAGTCTCTCTCCTTATCAGGAGAGCCCTGGCCGGACTACGGTCAGCAAGGTTGGGATGCGGACGACGAAGAAATTCGAAGCCCACCCACCACCCACTTCGTAGCCACTGTCAATGATTTAACCGACATGCTTGACTTCGACTCCGAAGACATCGACGGTATGGACGACGATGCAGGAGACGACCAAGAACCAGCCCCAATAGGGCACTGGAAGGCCACCTCGTCATATGAGATATACATGGTGGACACCCCAAAAGAAGGGAATAGCGACGGAACAACGGAGGATGACCCCTCCAAGAAGCAGCCTAAGCACCGGCGTCAGCGGTGCCGCTCTAAATCCCGTCAAAGCAAAAATGGCGATTCCGGCACCGGAGACAATAACACCCCGGACAGTGCCGAAGACAACCCCCTCCAGCAGGATTCAGCGCAGGAGGATGGAGAAGCTAGCCCTCATAAGAGATCGGCAGACAGAGAGGTAGAGGACGATAATTACATGCCTCCCTCCGAAGACGAGGCAAGACTCCCCGACAACGAATTTGTCGTGCCTGAGGATCCCGTCGAACAAGAGCGTTTCCAAGGCAGGCTTATGGCCATGGCAAGTAGCCTCAAGAAAAAATAGCAGCAACTTAGAGCTGACCAAGATTTGCTAGCCGACAGATGGACTGAAGTCCTTGTAGCCGAAGAGTACAAACTCGAACACCCCTCCAAGAGCTACCTGAAGCGCAGGCTGCTACCCCAATTAGAGGAGGAAGCACCTAAACCTACGTCACCAGCACAGGACGCGGCTGACCGGCTACCTCATGGCCGCGAGAGAGAGGCCTTTCGGCCATCCATTCAAGCCGCACCCCGGCGCCGCTCAAAAAATACCAAGGCACGGGGAAATGCACCGGACCTACGAGACATATTGGAGGACAGGGCAAGGCAAACAAGATCGATCTACGGATCGCATGGGCGCCCCACGACATGTGACGATAACCGTCATGCCGGATATGGCAAATACGGCCAGGCCAAACATGGCAGGCAAGGCTCATATGAGCTACATCGTGATATAGCCCAGTACAGAGGCGCCGCACACCCACTATGCTTCACAGATGAAGTAATGGATCATCAAATCCCCAAGGGTTTTAAACCCGTAAACATCGATTCATACGATGGCACAATAGATCCTGCAGTATGGATCGAGGGTTATCTCCTTCATATCCACATGGCCCGCGGTGATGATCTACACGCTATCAAATACCTCACACTCAAGCTTAAAGGACCAGCTCGACATTGGCTTAACAGCTTGCCAGCAGAGTCAATTGGTTGCTGGGAGGACCTGGAATCCACATTCCTTGACAATTTCCAGGGCACCTATGTGCAACCACCAGACGCCGATGACCTAAGCCACATAATTCAGCAGCCAGAGGAATCAGCCAGACAATTCTGGACATGGTTCCTAACCAAGAAAAATCAAATAGTCGACTGTCCGGATGCAGAGGCCCTTGCAGCCTTCAAACATAACATCTGTTATGAATGGCTTGCCCGGCACCTAGGACAGGAAAAGACGAAATCCATCGCAGCCCTCACAACACTCATGACCCGCTTTTGCGTGGGAGAAGACAGCTGGCTAGCTCGTAGTAATAACATGACCAAAAGCCATGGTAATTCGGATACCAAGGACAACAATGGCAGGTCGCGTCGCAAAAAGCACAAGCGCCGCATTAACGGCGACAATACTGAGGATACGGTAGTTAATGCCGGATTCAGAGGCTCTAAACCCGGTCAGTGGAAAAAGCCATTCAAAAGAAATACTCCGGGCCCGTCCAGTTCAGACCGGATAGTCGATCGCTCGTTCCAGATACACAGCACCCCCGAACAACCAGCCAATCACACCAACGGGGATTGCTGGGTGTTCAAGCAGGCAGGCAAGTTAAGTGTCGAAAACAGAGACAAGGGGTTGCATAGAGATGACGAGGAGGAGCCCCGGCAGCCGAACAACAGAGGAAAGAAGGGTTTTCCCCCACAAATGCGGACGGTAAACATGATATACGCAACCCACATCCCCAAAAGGGAGCGGAAGCGTGCACTCAGGGACGTATATGCGTTGGAGCCAGTCGCCCCAAAGTTCAACCCATGGTCCTCCTGCCCGATCACTTTCGATCGAAGGGACCACCCCACTAGCATCCATCACGGCGGATTCGCCGCATTGGTTCTTGACCCTATCATTGACGGATTTCACCTCACTAGAGTCCTCATGGACGGCGGCAGCAGCCTGAACCTGCTTTATCAGGATACAGTGTGAAAAATGGGCATAGATCCCTCAAGGATTAAACCCACAAAGACGACCTTTAAAGGCATCATACCAGGTGTAGAGGCCAGCTGTACAGGCTCAGTTACACTCGAAGTGGTCTTCGGATCCCCGGATAATTTCTGAAGCGAGGACTTAATCTTCGACATAGTCCCGTTTCGCAGTGGCTATCACGCCCTGCTCGGGCAAACCGCATTTGCACAGTTCAATGCGGTGCCGCACTACGCATACCTCAAGCTCAAGATAACAGGCCCTCGAGGAATCATTACGGTCAATGGAAACACCGAACGCTCTCTCCGAACAGAGGAGCACACGGCGGCCCTCGCGGCGGAAGTACAAAGTAGCCTCTCAAGGCAATTCTCCAGTCCGGCTGTTAAACATCCGGACACCGTCAAGCGCGCCCGGAGTAACCTACAACAAGACCGTCTGGCACGTTCCGAGAAAGCATAGCAGTGCGGCCCCAACCCCAGCCCTCGCGAGATTGAGAAACCAGTACCACGCGTACATAATTACACTCTAGAAATACCATGGGCATACGGGGAGGGGCACAACCACGGCACACCCAGAATGCGGATCAACCGCACTAGGGGCTCCCGATTTTGTCATTTCTCTTTTCTTACTTTCAGGACTCCACTCTCAGCAAGGCCTGTCCAGCAGTACAATCGCCGAACACACGATGCAACAACCAGGGAGATAGCAAGCCACGTCGAATGTCCAGGTGGTCTCTATAACGAGCTAAATACCTGTCTTACTTAAAGTCTCGCAGCTTGCCCCTGGAGGGGGACATGTCAAATAATCCCATCTCTTGCTTATCGCACTATTTGTATCGTTCTGCTTTCATAGCAGCCCTTTAATAAACAATACATAGCTCTTGTCTATTATTGCATTCATTTTTATGTAAATATGTTCAGTTATGACATTATGCAACCGTACACTTTGGTACGGCCAATACACCAGGGGCTTAAGTACCCCAGAATATGGTGTGAGAAGACCGAACACTCTCACGAGTGCGGCACCCCGAACTTATAGCATTATATGCATCGGCTCTGAATCATGTCTTGGGTCAATAGTTGGGTTTGCCCGGCTCCCATGTTTTGGTACCTTACGTTCTGCTATATCGGCTAAGGTAGCACTCGGAGAACTACTGCGATTGTGCCCCAGTTGAGCTGGGTTAAGCACCTCAGTAGAGAAAGCTAAAACTGACCGTCATGATAGGGCGAGAGCCGGTCACTGTTCGAGAGGTTTTTTGAGTCCCTAAAGACTTATGCCGCTTAGAGCGAGGAGCTGGCTTTGTCCGGCCTAGGCGTGGATAGCGCCCCGAACTCGGTCTTCCGAATACTAGGGGCTTCGCCGAAATTTAAAATTATAGAATTCTATGGCTAAGTGAGAGTGATAAAGCATTATAGTCCGATTGCCTTGTTCGTTGTGCTGAGCGCCTCCCTCGAAGGACCCAAGAATGGGAACAAGAGCGCTCAGGTTTATCCCGAACACCCCAGCACTCGTGGCATGGGGGTAGAAGCCGACGACTTGCATCTCTCAGATTTAATAAACGGCCGCACAGAAGGTAATATTTTAAATTCAAAAAGCGTTGCTTACCGCATATGAACAAGTTTTCAGCGCACAGGATAAACACGAGCGAGTTTACTCAAAATTAAATCCTTGGAACATTCGTTTGCCACAAGGCGGGCACCCTTCAGGACGCCCTCATAATACATCTCGGGCCTGCGATGCTCCTTCCCCTCCGGTGGCCCATCTGTCACCAGCTTCTCAGCATCCAGCTTGCCCCAGTGCACTTTAGCATGGGCAAGGGCCCTACGGGCGCCTTCGATGCATACGGAGCGCTTGATGACTTCAAGCCGTGGACAGGCATCCACCAGCCGCCTCACCAGCCCACAGTAGCTCCCAGGCATGGCCTCCCCAGGCTACAGCCGGCTTATAAGGCCCTTCATCGCCTGTTCGGCTGCCTTATGGAGCTCGACCAGCTGCTTCAGCTGGTCGCTCAGGGGCAACGGGTGTCCGGCCTCAGCATACTAGGACTAGAACACCTTCTCAGTCGAGCTCCCTTCCTTGGCCCGGTAGAATACGGCGATGGCGGACACACTGCGGGGCAGATCTGCGAATGCTCCTGGAGAGCTCCGGACTTGGGTAAGTAACAGGTAATTTACTCTCACGTGCTTGCTTTGCATAAAGAATGCCTTACCCGTCGCTATCTTCTTCATCGCCTCAATTTCCTGGAGGGCTTTTTGGGCTTCGGCCTTGGCAGATTTGGTGCTCTCAAGGGCCGAGGCAAGCTCGGACTCTCGAGTCTTTGAGTCAAGCTCCAATCTCTCGTGTTTCTTCACAAGAGCATGAAGCTCTTGCCGCACCTCCTCCGCCCGCGCCTCCTGCTTTTCTCGCTCGGTGAGCTCCATGGCCGCATTGTCTTTGGCCTTGGACAGCGCTTCCTTCAGGGTCGCCACCTCGGTTGTGGCCCCTGTAACATTCACGTTGGTCCTGTCACTATTTGCAAACATGTATTTTTATATATACTCACATAAGGTACTACCTACCTTCCTTGTCCTCGAGCTGCTTCTTGGCAAGGCCGAGCTTGTTCTCGGACCGCTCGAGGCTCTGCTTCAATGCATCGACCTCCGCAGTCAGTGCGGCAGAGGTCAGCAGCGCAGCCTGCATTCCCATATTGATATATTAATGTTAGACTCCTGTGTATATCTTTTTAGATCCTCAGTCCGGCTTTTCTTTCCGAACACCAAACTGAGCATCAGGGGCTGTTGTCTATGCGGTAACATTTTTATATGTTTTAAATACATACCTCAAAGCCTGTTAGAAGGCTGGCACAGGCTTATGTCAGCCCGCTCTTGGCGGACTGAACCTTCTGGATCACCGCACTCATAATAGTGCGGTGCTCCTTGTCGATGGAGGAGCCGTTAAGCACCTCCAGCAAATTGTTCGGCGCCTCCGGTTGGACGGAGGCCGCCAGCATCGTAGGCTTGCCCTTCTTACAAAGGGGCCGCCTGCCGAACTCTGGAACCACTGAAGGTTCCGGTGCGGTGTCCGGCCCAGGGCCGGACTTAGATCTCTCTTGGGTTTTATCCCCTTTGCTCCTAGAGTCCGGAAGGTCGCCTTGCGGCGCCTCCGGGGCTACCTCCTACTAGCCTGGCCCATTCTGGGACTCCACCTCAGCGTCGTCCGTGGGGCGAGGGGAGGTAGCAGTCGGGAGTGAAAGACTATTCACATTCGACGAATCCAGGGATCCGCTCGACGAAGCGTCGAGCTGGGCCTTGGGAAGACTGCATGATTATGTTCGGCGTTAGAAGATATTGTGCACTAAAGGGATGCCATGAGTTATTTTGGTATCTGCATACTTACGATGTTGCCAGGGGCTTGGCCCTGGATGGCCACTCCTCTCCGCCGTCTTTGGCTTCGGTGGCGTAGTCCGGAAGAAGGGTCTTCCCCTTCTTGGACCCTCCGGCCTCCCCAGTTGGGGCGGCCTTCCTTTTCTTTCCTCCCCCCGCTGGAGGGGGAGAGGCTTCTTCTTCCTCCTCCTCGTCTTCGGAGGAGGAGTGCGCTTCGGGGTCGTCGGGCGATGAGTCTGACACCACCAGGCGCTGGGAGCTCTTTCGAGTTCCCGTGGCCTTCTTCTTTGCCTTCTTCTCCGGAACCACGTGAGGTGCTGGGACCAGCAGCTTTGCCAAGCGGGCGTCTGTTGGGCCTTCAGGCAAAGG
The DNA here is from genome assembly GCF_018294505.1 of Triticum aestivum. Taxonomy (NCBI): domain Eukaryota; kingdom Viridiplantae; phylum Streptophyta; class Magnoliopsida; order Poales; family Poaceae; genus Triticum; species Triticum aestivum. Next base: position 626,653,469 of record NC_057804.1, read on the forward strand.
AGCCGGACAGTCGATCTGTCCGGATGTCCTCTTCCAGTCCTGTCAAAGGAGCGGGAGCTTAGATCCCGCATAGAGTCAAACTATGAAAAACAAGTATCATGTAAAGGGTAAAACAAGCTTACTGCGCTGGCTTGGCGCTTCGCGTAGAATCCGCCATCCTCGGTAATGGGAGGGGGAACCTCGGAGCTCTTGAATAGCACCTTCCAGACGTCTACGTGCGTTGTGTCGAAGAACCTGGACAAAGTCTGGTGCCGAGCCAGGTCGAACTCCCACAAGTTGAAAGCCTGTCGTTGACACGAGAGGATCCGGCGGAAGAGCATGACCTGGACTACGTTGACAAGTTTAACCTTCTTGTCCACCAGGATTTGGACGCAGGTTTGGAGTCCGGTCACCTCTTCTGAATTACCCCACGACAGGCCAGTCTCTTTCCAGGAGGTGAGCCGTGTGGGGATGCCAGATTGGAATTCGGGGGCCGCTGCCCATTCAGGGTCACGCGGCTCGGTGATGTAGAACCACCCCGATTGCCACCCTTTGATGGTTTCCACAAAGGAGCCCTCGAGCCATGTGACGTTGGGCATCTTGCACACCATGGCGCCTCCGCACTCCGCTTGCCGGCTGCCCACAACCTTCGGCTTGACATTGAAGGTCTTTAGCCATAAGCCGAAGTGGGGTTCGATGCGGAGGAAGACCTCGCACACGATGATGAACACCGAGATGTTGAGGATGAAGTTCGGGGCCAGATCGTGGAAATCCAGGCCGTAGTAGAACATGAGCCCCCGGACAAATGGGTGGAGTGGAAAGCCTAGTCCACGGAGGAAATGGGGGAGAAACACCACCCTCTCATGGGGCCTAGGGGTGGGGATGATCTGCCCCTCATCTGGGAGCTGGTGCGCGATGTCGTTAGACAAGTATCCGGCTTTCCTCAACTTTTTGATTTCCCCTCCGTGATGGAGGAAGCCATCCACCTGCCTCCCTCTCCGGACATGGTTGGAGAAGGTTGAGGTGGGAAGTGCGGACTTGGGCGCTGGAGCTCGAGTGCACGAAAATGGATAAGCAAGGTAGGAAGAAGGCGTAGGTGGAAAGGGTGGATCCTTATCCCCTTATATGGGCGGCCGAAACTATGTGCCCCCGCTAGCCTGGTAAAACTCGCTTATCTCCCAAGCGCCGTGATTAATGGCTCGGTTGGGTTACCCACGGCCGTATTGATGAGAATCCCAGAATAAGGGGACACGATTTCTGCTTTGACAAGACGTGCCAAGGAAACCGCCTCGCTAAACACGCTGAGGTGGGACAGTAAAACGATTCAAATAAAGGCTTGGCCGTGGCATGATGTCACGCTACGGAATACGTCAGCAGATTAGATTTGTATAAATATTATTCTCTCTATGGTGGTATGTGGAACTTATTTTGCAGAGCCGGACACTATCCTTGTGTTCAACATCTTCTATGAAGTATTCGGAGGAGGAACCCGCCTTGCAATGCCGAAGACAATTTGCGCGCCGGACTCGTCGTCATTGAAGCCTGGTTCAGGGGCTACTGAGGGAGTCCCGGATTAGGGGGTGTCCGGATGACCGGACTATGACCTTTGGCCGGACTCCTGGACTATGAAGATACAAGATTGAAGACTTCGTACCATGTCTGGATGGGACTTTCCTTGGCGTGGAAGGCAAGCTTGGCGATACGAATGTGTAGATCTCCTCCCATTGTAACTGACTCTGTGTAACCCTAGACCTCTCCGGTGTCTATATAAACCGAAGGGTTTTAGTCGGTAGGACGAACAACAATCATAACATAGGCTAGCTTCTAGGGTTTAGCCTTTCTGATCTCGTGGTAGATCTACTCTTGTACTACCCATATCATCAATATTAATCAAGCAGGAGTAGGGTTTTACCTTCATCGAGAGGGCATGAACCTGGGTAAAAACATCGTGTCCCTTGTCTCCTGTTACCATCTGCCTAGACGCACAGTTCGGGACCCCCTGCCCGAGATCCGCCTAGACTATATGATGTCTTTATTAAATGGGTTGCCATGCCATAATTCAGATAGATGATGTGTATGTACTATGTAAACATGATGGCATGATATAATTCAAATATATGATTTATATAGTAAGCAAGTAAGCAGATGGCAATCCATATATGATGTAAAAACTAAGCAATGCAAGACAACATGCATGACATGGGTAATATAACCCCGCCAAGTTTGAGCATAGACCTCAGGGGGGAAATAGGACTAGTCATCAGTCTCTGAATCTTCCTCTGAGGAGCTCTCTGTAAGCAGCAAGATGTCTGCTTCAGCAGGTAGCATTGTCTGCTCTGAATACCTTGTTTTCACTCCAGATACTTCCATCACCGCTTCAAATGGCTGATGCAGGGGAAGAGTAGTTGAATATACAAACTTTGTCGACAAATGGAACACGTATTACAAAAAAATGATAGCATGATATAATTCACATACATTATGATTGGCTAAAAAGCATGGCATTGCATAATTCACATATATAATTCCTTTGCAACAAGATAGCATTGCATAATTCACATATGTAATGTCTTGCAACAAGATGGCAATGCATAATTCACATATATGGTAATTAGACACTGAACAGGTGGCATTCACAGAAAGCATGTCTAAACTAATCAAATGACATAGCAATGCAAGACACCATACGCACGATATGAGGGACATAACCCTGCCAAGTTAGAGCATACACCTTGGGGGGAATAGGATAGGTCATATGTCTCTGAATCCTCCTCTGAGGAGCTATCCATAACCAGCAAGATATGCGCTTCGTCAGATAGCATAGTCTGCTCTGAAGACCTTGTTTTCACTCCAGAATTTTCCATCACCGTGTCAAATGGATAATGCACATGAAGAGCAGTTGAATGTACTAACATTGTTGACAAATGTAATACGCAACAAAAAAAAGGATGTCCTGATATAATTTACATATAAGATGACTCGCTAAGCAGGATGGCATTTCAAAATTGACATATATGATGCCTAGCTAAACAAGATGGCGTTGCATAATTGAAATAAAAGATGAATAAACTAAACAGATGGCATTCGCACAAAGGATGTCTAAACTAATTAGATGACATATTTGATGTATAAAGTAAGCAATGCAAGGCACCATATGCATGATATAACCAACATCAGCATGCCAAGTTAGAGCGAAGACCTCAGGGGTAAATAGGAGTGGTCTTATCCTTGTGAATTCCCCTCAGAACATATATCTTTCTCTCGATTACAATCCAAAATGGGTGGACGGGGGCTGCCTTTGCGCCTACCATGGAGCGACGTCTGCATGAAATTTTATTCACGCATGGCTCGTCTCTTTTGCTCTACATGTTCAGTTCCATTGTTTACAATAAATGTCATGCATAGGAATAAAACATAGTTAGATTATGTAAGGAGTGCATGCAGAAATCCAGAGTGATGGTAACAACCTGTGGATAGACCCAAAACCAATAATAGCAGGCAGATAATGGCTTCAGTTAAAAAATACAGATAATGGCTTCTTTACTGTTTATCTCCCACCCAACATGAAACTCATAATAGACACCGGAGATTAACCAGATAGTAGATAGATACTATTGATTGCGGCCCCGATATGTACCCAACAACCATTTAAAAACTCAAGTTTGACCATTAGTTTGGAGCTGACTCAGAGTCTAATCGGTGAACAGGATGATAAAGTAGCATGTAATATTAAGCGATGCATAACGTAAGTAGACACGAAAGAGTGTGACCTCTCTTGCGGACCCGTGTAGTCCTCGAGGTCATCTGCTCGGTTGATGATGGTAATGTAGTTTTCATGGTTGTCGGCAGCGGGGAGGAAGATCTGAGGCGGCGAAAGACAGTCTGGAGGCCGGATACCTGTTGTGTTGGACCCTTCTATCGTTGGAGCAGCTAAGCTGGGGTGGACGACGGCGCAGCAGGAGCCGGACAAACCACGCAAGGTTTTCTTTGACAACCATCTGTAAGAGAAGTAATTCTGTAAGGGCTCATTTGAATTGGAGGATTCCAACAATGCAAGGATAGGAAATAGACAGGAATATGATAGGAATGCACGTGCAAAACAGATAATTTAAAAGCACATGATTTGTGCCAATCTGGGTGTTTGATTCACAAGAATTGGAAGATCACAGGATGCAAAGAAGCATGGTGAGATTAAGTCAAACCACAAGAAAATGTACGGTTATAATGCTATTATGCTACTATCTCTTAGTCTTGTGCTTCATGAATAGGAATTTGAAAAGGAGGACAAGTGAAAATTAAAATTCCTACATTTTTTCTTTCAAGGAGACACTAAAGGAACAAATCCTACAGTTTTCCTTTGCTCCATTCCTTTGAACCAAATTCATGAATAGTGGTACCATAGGAAACTTTCCAATTCCTATGTTTTCCATTCACTTTTCCTTTCAAGCACTAGCGATTCTAGTAAGCAGGCTTGAGCAAGGAAAAGCCTACACTAAAAAATGTTTTTGTGCTACTTCTATTACTTTGGACCCAAGCTACTGCCCTACTAGCTCAATTCCCAGGGCCATCGACAAATGCACAGCTCAAACGCGTAGAGATAAATAATGATGGCGTTCAAGAAAGTCCATCACGGATAGCTAAGTTGCCTGGTACCTCACTGCTTGTCATATAGTAGGATAAAATAATTGTATTTCCCGTTACTACGTGTGCTCAGTGGACAATATATGTAACATGTAGAGTAAAAAAGAAATGCAACAAGTGTACAACCTCTTTGGCGAAGCCATGTTGATCTCAGCATGATTGGGTTGGCCAGTGAGGATGCTCCGGCTGACTTGGCTGTCGGAGGAGGGGAAGAAGATCTTAGGCATCTAGAGATGGAGCCTGAGGTACTGCTCCGCTGTGATGGAGAGTTTCGTCGTTGGAGCAGCTCCGGTGAGTTGTACGACACCGAGGCTGAAGCAGGACAAGAGAGACAATGTTAACCTGAGTGGAATTCTAATAGCATCTCCAATAGATGACATAAAATACATCACCACAAAGTGTTGGATGTAAAATACATTAGCCGCTCATCTCTGAACTTAACTGTCGAAATTGAACTTAACTAACAAAACTGAATTTTGCTGTCAAAACTGAATTTTACTGTCGAAACTGAACGCACTGGAAGGTGAGGCTACACGTCAGTTGACTGACTTTTTCATCCTGGTCAGTCGATTTTGCAGCGGTTGGATACGAAATAAAGGGCATGTAATTCATCTACAACCTCCACCCCCCTGAGCCACCAGCCCCCACCGGCCAAACAGCCGCCCCCGCCGCCTGCGATCGGGGTGCGCCGCCCCGCCCACCCCGAAAACACTCCCCACCGTCAGTCCGCCGCCGCCCCGGCCATCCCTCTAGGGCCCTCGTTCCGAGCTTTTTCTTCGGCGATCCCCGTGCCACCGCCCCACCACCGTCGGCGACCACCGCCCCCACCCTGAACCCTAAGATAGATAATGGGGTACCTCTCTGGTGATCCCCCGTCCCCGCTGCAGGTGGTTCTTCCTTAACTCCGGCGAGCCCCCCCCCCCTTGAAAATCGACTGGCCCAAAAGTCGTTTCAGTTGACTGAAGTGTAGCTAAATCGGGGTAGCATTGCAAGCAAGAGCAAAAGCGAGAGCAGCAGCACGATCAATAGCAATAGGAAGAGAAGACTAGGCAGGGGACCGAGAGCAAGAGCAGACCAGGCAGGGGACAGAGAACAAGAGCAGAGCAGCAGCGCGAGAGAGAGCTACAGCAGCAACAGCTGCTACTGATGTGGATGTCGACACCGAGGGAGCGACGTCGTGGAGGAAGTGGTCAGCGATGCCGCCGTGGTTGGAGCCGGGCTGTGTCGGCTCGGGACCGAGCGCCGGCAGCACCGTGAGATTGAATCAAGAAGAAAATGTGGCGATTAGTGTACAGCCTCTCTGGTGGCGCCGATTAGGCCGCAGCTTCATCCGAGGAAACGGTGATGAAAGTTTTCTCGCGCGTTGTAATTTTGGAATAGCAAGGCGCGGGTTGAGATGGAGGGTGTTGTCGGAGCACAACGAGACAAAGATATATCTTAAATATTTTGGGCTAACAAGGCGCGGGTTGAAATTTTCGGATAGGCCTAACATGTACTATACCAAATCAATTCGCACTATAAATGTCATTCAAAACATTGAATTCATGTTATGTTCAACTAAAATATTTCGCTACATGTATTATGCATGCAACCTACTACTCAAATGAACGTTTTAGTGCATTCCAAACGTATATACTACTGCTTCAATATGAACTACATTTGAATTCATTTCTCTATTTGAATACGATCTACAATAATGATTGTTGTGAAGTCAAAGCATTTGAATTCGTTTCTCTATTTTAATAAGATCTACAATCATCATTATTGTCAAGTTAAACCATCGTTTGTGTATTATCTTCACAGCACACCACATGATTTGTCTCAAGTTACATATGAACTATGTGTACTATATGAACTCAAACTCGATTTTTTGAATCCACTCTATGTTGATTTCAAATCACATTATATTTCAAGCTCTAGCTAGATCTTCATAATATAAACCATGTCTCATATGTATAATGTGTTTATCACATTATGCATGGTGCCCCGCCCCCTACGCCTACAAGTATTTAGATGTGAGTTGCAAACACCACACCCTACCACAAATTCAAATAAAATGTGAGAATGTTTGATATATAGTATTGTTTAGATTGTTCGATATTTAGTGTAAGCTGCAAACGCCACACATTATCACAAATTCAAATAAAATGTGAGATTGTTCGATGTATAGTATGGTTTAGACTGTTCGACATTTAGTTGTGAGTTGCAAACGCCATGCATTATCTCATTATGGTATAACATGTGCAAAACCACAGCACGCGTATCACCGCTATATTCATGCATGCATATGTTTAAAACACTATGATCTCCTATTCAAATATATGAATCCACTTTCATCTCAAATTATGATCTTTGTTAGTCTCTTACACCCACACAAACCTCTAACCTTTGTAGCTACCACTAACTTTCTCTCGTGCATGCACACGGCCTCCTCGCCCCCCCCCCCCCACCTCCCTCAGCATTCTATCCATCACGCACATTCATTTTTTTCTTCTTTAGGTCGTTCTCCCAGAGTCTCCACTACTCCTTTCCGACACACACCGATCGATAAACCTCTCCAGCGATGTATGCCTACAACATACACACGCACCTTCAATCTCCTCCTTTATGTGTCCTTGCCTCGTGTCTCTCATACGGTCCCACACACATGTAAACTCTCGCCCCTCTTCTCTTCGATCTCGCAACCGCACACTCCTCTTCCCCCTATCTCGCGAGTAGCTGGGCCTCTCGCACCACCTCCTATCTCCATTCTCTCTGTCTATCCGTCTCGCTGGGCCTTATTTGCCTCTAACAAATGGACGTACACCGACTGATCTCCCTCTATACACATAGCTAGCTAGGTCCTTATAACTCATTTTTTCCCACGCGTCGATTGATCTACCTCATTAGTTATGTCTCTCCCTTCCTCCGACAAACAACAATTGATCTATCGATCTAGTTAGGTTTGCTTACCAAACACATGGTTCCCCTTCATCATCCATGGATGCGTCCCGACAGATCTATCATGCATAGGCACACACAAAAACACGTCCCCACTCTTATTGATAATATTGCAGTTCCACCCTCAGTTTGTCTAGTAGGCCTCTCCCACCATCTTCGAGAAGCAACTCCATCACCCATCCAGCACTCTACCCCTCTCCTTCCCTCTCTCCTCTCTCTCTCTCTCCCATCCTATTTCCCACCCTTCAGTTAATTATGGATGTCGACTGATCTCCCTCAAGACATAGATGGGTCTCTCCTTCTCAACACATATACGAGTCATTCTACCTCTATAGTTAGGCCTCTGCCTACCCCTCCCCCCCACACACACCGATACATCGAGCACTCTAGTCATGTCTCCCTGCCACACACAAGCTAGGCAGGATTCTCAGGAGGGGCCAAAAGCCAAAACATGAAAAAATAAGAGGGTAAAGATTGATCTTTTCCTTATCTAATCCCTGCACAGTAATTTATCTTCACTATTTTGCCTAATGCTAGGGGGGCACGGCCCCCTCAGCCTTGCACTAAGCTCCGCCACTACACACACACAATTTCGATGGCTCTCTTCATCGATCTCGCACCCATCCACTTGATCATCTCTTCGACTATCGATATCTATGACCCCTCCCTCTCTTCTCATGGATCGCTCGGCCCTCTATATATTATATGGATAGGCCTCCATTTCACACACATTGCATGCAAAAATTTGTTTGAGATGTCATCGACACATATTCCCACAAATACATTCACGAAATCAACCCCCCCCCCAAAATGCTCACGAACGCAGTTTGTATCTCTCACACACACACCCACGTAGGTGGGGGACGTGCACGAAGAGAAGAGGTGCATGCACGGCGCACGTACTCCTGTCTCTTTCCCAACCACACCCGCGCGGGTACACGATGGAGCTCATTTCTGTACGAAAAGGCAGCCTGCATGGTAATTTGGCACGTGTACTGAGGATCGTCTACCACAGGTGAACAGACAAATTGTGACTTGACGCGTTATCTTAAAAAAAGGAGGCAAACCATGTAGGGCCTACCTTAGAGGCAAGGCTCTATACACTGGAGTACTTTTGATGTGTCCCGTCAACTCGTAGAACGAGGAGAAGCTTGCTTAGTACGCCGTCTCCCCCGCCCACGGGCGCGGTGGCTTGTAGGATGAGGTGAAGCTTGCTTACTAGTAGGAGTACTACTGTACGCCTTACGCCCGCTCCCTCGCCCACGCGTGCGGTGGCTCGTAGGACGAGGAGAAAATTTTACTACTCCCTCCATTTACTCCTCGTCCCTACTACCTTGGTTAGAGAGATTATCATATTGTTTGGAATATATATGTCCTTTAGTAGATTTCAATATGAACTACTAGTACATACTCCAAACACTGATGTATATAGATGTATTTTAGAGTGTAGATTCACTCATTTTGCTCCGTATGTAGTCCATATTGAGGCCCTATTTCATTCATAAGTCCTTGGACTTTTTCTAGTCCCAACTAAAAAGTCCCTACTCCTTAAAAAGTCCCTACCTGTTTGTTTTCGGGGACTAAAAAGTCCCTAGTTCCTCCCATGAGGTTATTTAATGACCATATTACCCCCAGTATACAGAAAAATAACAACCAAACAACACCATGGGGCGGCGGGGCAATGGGTGCAGGGAGGGGCATTGTTGGAAAAGTCCCAAAAAAGACTCTCCTTGAGAGTCTTCTTCATGAAGTCCCAAAAAGCAAGTTTTAGTCCCTAGTAGTCCCTCCTGTTTGGTTAAAAAGTCTCTAAGAGGAACTTTTTCTAGTCCCTACACCAAAAAGTCCCTGGAAACAAACACCCCCTCATTCGGTATCATATGGCTAGATATATACTGCAGTACCATTATTGCTCGACTTCCCGAAGAGGCGAAGAGCCAATCGCAAGGTTAATGTTTTGGAGATGCCAAGCGCAAGGTTATAGGAGAATGAGTAGTAGGTGCCGCGTCATCTATAAATAAATTTTTTTTCTTTAGTGGCACGTACGCAATATGATAGGTTCATATGGAGAGAAAAGGAAACCGCTCCACTATATACATAGTCAGGATGGGCCAGCCTACACGGTTGCTTGCTGGGGTTGCTCTCTTCACACTCTCTCGCACAAAACGACCGTGGCCACATCTCTAACATCTCGGCGGATCACATCCGCCAGGGGAAGGGGTGGATGCTTAGTGTAGATGTGGTCGCCGTCGCCAACGGCTAAAACCCACTGTGGGCACGTCCCGATCAGGGGTCCCCGCCGTCCTCTCTCACAAAGATAGTGAGGTCGCCTTCGTCCCTTGCTCACTGCCGCGACGTGGGCAGTTGCCGCCTCTCGCCGCCCTCCTCAAGGTTGAGCTACGTCCCGACACCCCTCAGGTACAACTCCCTTTATAGCCGGTTGGCACCACTGCTCTAGCTGCACACATCACTCCATGTGGATATTTCTCTACTTCTTTGCCCCGCACATACCTCTACAGGCTTCTACATACTGTATTTGTGATGAGTTTATGTCTCATCAACTAGGCCCAGTAATCTTATTCTAATCACGCCTCTTCAATTTCTTTTCCATAGGGATGCTCATCTCGATTTTGGTGAAACTGCACAAAATGATCCGATGGTCAAAAGGTTGCAAACTTCAGTTTTAGGAAGCTCGAACGCTGCCAGCAAATTGAAGCCTGGTTAGGGTTTACGGTTCAAGGGCTAGGGACTGCATGGATCGTTTTTTCTTTAGCTGCCTCTTTTCCAAAATAAGTGTCAACTTTAGTGGTAGTACAACTTTGTACTAAAGTTTGCATAAAGTTGAGACACTTATTTTGGAACGGAGGGAGCACATATTTGCTATGATCTGTCAATCATTGAGATGCAATAGCATGCATGTTAGTCTCCTTTGTATTTGATGAAATGTTGCAACAGGCAACCTTGGACGCAAGATACATGTAACAGAAGCTGGAAGCTTCATCGCATTGTACAAATTTATGTCACTGATAAATTACAGTACGTACTATACTAGTACTTCCTCCATTCCTAAATATAAGTCTTTGTAGAGATTTTACCATGAACCACATACGGATGTATATAGATGCATTTTAAGTGTAGATTCATTCATTTTGTTTTGTATGTAGTCCACCTAGTGGAATCTTTACAAAGACTTATATTTAGGAATGGAGGGAGTACTATGTAAAGAGTTAGGTGTCGCACGGTGTCCAGAAAATATGGTGATAGTGTGAGGTGGGCCATGTAATCACTAAGACTGCGTGTTTTCACTACTCTTGCACTCCTCCGCTGTAAGAATGGAGAAAATTGTAATCTAGTAGTACCTCCTTTCGCCGAAAGTGCGGGAGATCCAACAGTCCTACCACATCAGTAATAATGACCAATGAGCCGTCAAATCACATAGACCCAGCAGTAAGTTGGACGGATAAAGCAACCATCACTCTTGAATCTGCTTCTCCCTTCAACGCAGGCGCCAGTGAGAGGTTGCGTCCGCTCTGCCCAGGCATGAATGTGGTACTGATTCTTTGGAGCGGTGCTGACCATTTCGGGCGGGAAGCGCGCGCGAGCGATGGAGGGGCTTTGGGTGGGCTAGGCTGGTCAGGAGCGGGCGTGGCAGCTGTCCGCCTGCCCTACCGGATGCCCGGAAACGAGAGGATGCACCGACTCTTGCGACTAAAATCATACACTGCACACCATCTCTCTGTAGGAGTAGGTCAATCTGTCGCTCTCTCTGACACACACATGCTATTAAACACACACACACACACACACATAGGTTCATAGAATAGGAAAATCGTGCGAGTTCGAAGCCACAGGAAGTGAGATACAAATGGAGTATGTACAAGAAGAGAAGAGGTGACGAATATTCCATCAAACCTGGACTGAGGAGTAGTACTCCCTCTGTCTAGGTGTTAAGTCATCTTACGAAAATCGGCTATTCCCAAAATGTTTAGGCGTCGTCCATTAACTTCGCATCTCAATCCCCCCGTGGCCTTGTTGCTAGCGAGCGTTCTTACTTAGGGAGCGTTTGGATCCTTCGCAAGAACAGCTTATAGCATAGTCGGGCAAGGTTAGGCGTTTGGAACTATTAAAATATGTTAGCTTTTGTGGGCCGGCTAGCTTGGGTGGGCTAGAAAAACCTTGCTACCTCAGGAGAGCCAGATCGGCTCGCTTCCGACGGCAAACTTCGCGTAGTAGTAACATATTAGACTAGTACTAACATATGCATGTTACTAGTACTCACCACTATGACCAGCCTAAGCAATGTAACCAAACGCTCCTTACTCTGCCTTGTTATCTCCCCCGGAAACCCAATGCATGGAGCACAACTATGCGTTGATCAGTCAAGAAATCAAAGTCGGCTTGCATGCGAGTTAATACGTGGCCCTGCATGGTAGCTAAAACGACATCTCTTAGTTGTTTGGATTAATTGTTGCGTTTAGAGACAGAAATCAGGGCTTTGATTGGAGGAATGACCGGCCAAGTTTCTCCTTCTCCTCCAAACTGCTTGCACCATGGTCCCGCTGCACCTTCTAACGTGACTTATTACACCTAGACGGAGGAGTAGTACGAGATGCGGTGGCACACTGACTTAGGTCGAATACAAGTGCCCAAAATTGTGTGCATGTTATAATAAGGATTCACTTAAAATAGTACATGAGTGAACAGAGGGATCAATTGGACAGTGTTCCTGAGTAGTAACGAGATGTGTGAGGTAAGATACACCATTGGCGCTTTTAATTTTTCTTACTAATTTGTTTGCTTCACCCTCTGACTCGTGTGACCCAACGTACTACGTCGAGAGAGGTAAGGTGACTAAGGCTGCATTATTTCTGCACCACTGTGGATAGTCTTACCACCAAAGCCACAAGACACGATTATGATTTAAATCCCAATGCCTCCCACACACACACAAAATAAAAACACGGCATGCTTGTCACACGAATGCAGGAATGTTAAAAGGTTATTTTCCTCTCGTTGAACATAACGGGAGGGTTGTGTAGCTGGTTAGCCTGTTCGCTCATCAAACTTGAGGGTTCGGGTTTGATAACTACACTTGAGCATAATTTGTGCCAGGAGGATTCTTTGACTGGACAAAATGGATGGATACGGAGCTATACGATCTCGTAGTGATCGTATAATCACCTCATCACATATAAGCTACAGCCTCGGCACTTTTTTCTAGGGTTTGCATTCTTCACACTCTCTCTCTCCAGTATATATATACATGCTGGAGACTCTGCGCTTGTAGTTGCTCTCTTCACACTCTCTCACCCTCTCCAGATCTAAACAAGACTTCGTTGGCCTCTCTGTCAGCGCTTGTAGTTGCTCTCTTCACACTCTCTCACCCTCCCCAGATCTAAACAAGACTTTGTTGGCCACTCTCTCTCAGCGCTTGTAGTTGCTCTCTTCACACTCTCTCACCCTCTCCAGATCTAAACAAGACTTCGTTGGCCTCTCTCTCTCCCCTCACTGTTGGTTAAAGAGCCGGCAGGATCCGTCCACCGGGAAGGGAAGGAGGCTTAACGCTATCACCATCGGCGAGGGAGGGAATCCACTACCGGCGCAGCGGTTCACTTTCACCCAGCGGCGGCGCGGGAGGGCCTCTGACCCCTTCTTCTTCGCCGCCGTACATAGTGTGGGCCGAACGGCCTCCGGTCGCCCACCAAACCACACCCCAAGAACCTTAAGGTATAATTTACTTATTCCACATTCATTGCTCTAGCTGTATGTGGGATTTTTCTGCTTCTGCACTCGAATCTAGGTGTTGGATCAAACAGGGAAGTAGTGGGGAAAGTTGTATACCATGAATCTAGGACATGGTTCAAATAGGAAAGGAATGGGTGGGAAGTAGTGGGAAAAGTTGTATAGCATGAATCTAGGACGTGTTCCAAAGAGGAAAGGAAGGGGAAAGTAGTGGGGAAAGTTGTATTGCATGAATCTAAGACGTGGTTCAAAGAGGAAAGGAATGGGGGAAAGTAGTGGGGAAAGTTGTATAGCATAAATCTAGGATGTGGTTCAAAGAGGAAAGGAAGGGGGGAAGTACTATTACAGACTGGCTATCCAGCACCTATGTTGGTCGAAACGAGAAAACAATGACAAACATAGTACGCACATCTGTAAAAAAAACTGATCTTTTGTTTTGGGGGACAAGGCTGTAGAGTTTGAGCAGGACTAAATTGGCTGCGCTCACATAGTGAAAGGTGTCTAAAGATAACAAAACTGGGACCAACACAAATATGCTCCTTGGTTGTTTGTTCTTTGTTGCAACAGACTGTGCATCACCCCAGTACATCGGTAGATGCACATGGTGCTGTTGCGTCCACTGTCCCGTGCACCTCTTTAGCTGTTGTTAATCTAAGGCCCTGTTTGGTTAAAAACTCCCTAGTCCCTACCTTCTTGGTTCCAGGGACTAAACATGGAATAGAGGTTATTAAATGGCATGCTAAAAGACCATGTTACCCCTAGTAATGAACTAATAGAGACAAGGTGTGATGCGTGGCAGCGGCAACTATTGGAAAAAGTCCCAAAAAGACTGTCCCTTGGGGTCTTCTTTCTTTAGTCCCAAATGCCCACTTTTAGTCCCTAAAAGTCCCTCCTGTTGGTTTAGATGGGACTGACATGGAGTTTTTTTAGTCCCTACACCAAAATGTCCCTGTAAACAAACACCCTCTAATAATGCCGCTGGAAAATTGATGCAATGCCACAGTTAAAAGCAAATTACATGTTTAACGAATTTTATTATTAATATAATCTCTATGTTAATATTAATCAATGCCACCGTTTGAGAAATGCTACTGTCTTGCTTTCTTTCCCATTTAGATAAGGTAGATGCTTCTTTTTGTTGGCTTCTGTGTCATAGACCGTTATTGACCACTAGTTGTTTCCTTTGCACCTTTGTGTAAACAGGGTTATCTACTTCACCTCATTGCCATTGTGACCTTTTGTTGCATTGCACAAAACACTTTTGTTTTAAGAGTGTTTTGTGCAGTTCAACCAAAATGTCACACCGACAATGTTGCTTGATTGCTTGATCTTAGTGGAACTGCACAAGAGGAGATCTTACTTCCTATCCGTGTTGGCAAATTTGGTTTAGATCTTCTTCTTGTGAGTTGTTTGAATTCCGCATCATGAGTGGTCAGTACTAGCCTTCTTTCACATGATTCTGCAGTGTTCTTTCATATGTTGTGCTACTTGTACGGTAATATTGCTTGATTTTAGTAAACTGCACAAATGGAGACAAGACTTCCAATTTGTATGTGCACCATCATATCCCATTGAGGTAAGATAAGGATATTTCACAACTGTTGGCCTGTATTTTGCCACTTTCATCAGAAAATTAATGTCATTGCTTAGTGATATACTTGTGCTCCCTAATTGACATGCCAAATCTTACATTGAAGGCGAAGCTTGTCTGTTATTGAACCAAGTGATGAAGGGGAAGAACAAGCGGAAGAAAAACAAAAATCAAGTCCTGGTGCTGTGTTGAAGCACTGGAACTGTGATGACACAAGTAATGATATAGTTTTGCATCTTAAATTATTGTTATGGCTAGAACGAGCAATTGTTTTGCCACTGATTTGATGCCACTCTTAATTATCACTACTAGGGAAAAGGCTACTAGCAGCACGGGTAAAATGGCTACTAGCAGCGCAGGTACCCACGCTACTAGTATCGCGCTACAGCTAATAGTTAGTAGTAGCGTGGGTTCAACCCGCGCTACTACTAACAAAGTTAGTAGTAGCGCGTTTACACCCATGCTACTACTATTATGAACCCACGCTACTACTAATGAAATAGTAGTAGCGCGTCTATAATACCAACGCTACTAGTATCCTAAATACCAGTAGCGTGCAAATTTATCCCCACGCCACTACTAACGAATTAGGAATTAAAAAAATAAAATCAAAAAATTCCATTTTATCCATACAGTTCAAGAAAACACAATAGTGATGGAAATGTAGTTATTCCTGATTATACTATTACACTGTTGTCGTATCTACTATCATACAGTTCCTCATTCTAACATCCTCACTCCAATAATAAGAAAAATGAAAAGGAAAAATTGTGCTAATCTGCCAGTGTAATGTCCTTATTGATGCTGGGATCTGAGCGGCTGAAGGGGGCGAACAAGAAGACATTGCCTTCATCGACATCGAGGAAGATCTCGATGAGGGGCGCCGGGTGGAGGGCGCGAAAGAGGTTGCAGAAGGAGCGGGAGGAGCGCACAGCGCCGAGCCACGAGCGGCAAGTGAGTGTGGCACGGACGAGGGCCGACAGGCTCGGCAGGCGGAGGAAGATCTCAAGGAGTTGGTCTTGGCCGAGCGAGGATATGGTGGTGGTTCCGTCGGTGTAGGTAGTTAGGGCAGTGGTAGTGGCCGCGGAGGGAATCGACGGAGGTTTCACCGCTGGAGCATCCGTCGGCAGCAGCAACAGCTCGCTGCTCATAGCTCGAGCCTCTCCAGGTGTTAACCTGCATGAGAGAGGGGGAAATGGCAAGATGAGATAGTGTTCATATTATTAGGAAGAAGTAGGCCATTGTAGCTCACATAAACAGATCTGCTACTATGCAGAACACAAGCACCTGTTATATACCTGTTTGCAGTAGGAGCCAATGGAACTGAAACACAAGTAGGACATGAACAAACAGCAAAAAAATAGAAGGGTGACCTTGTATGGTGGCCAAGGTGCAGAAGGGTGTCCTCCTGGTCAGCTCGGGCATCCTCCTGCACCAAATCGAACAGAAAAAGTTTGAAGCATGTTGAATAACTAAAAATACATGTATATAATTTAGAAGCAACAGAAGCACATATATCTCCTGTTTCTGCCTCAAAGTGTGCATATAGATAGGTCAGATTATTGAATGCATTGTTGCTGTAAAAAATATGATGTTGATGAATTTGACTAGATTTTAGATATGTTAAGCAGGGGCAAGAGTTTTCTGTCAATCAACCTGCTGCAATAGTACTAACTAGACTAGTCGGGTACGAATTCGACAGTAAGGAAATGAACACAAGAAGCAGCGGCAACTCCAAATTTTGCAGCTTCAGTCACTTTAAAGATAGCAGCAGTGTGGCGCGCTTTGCTAACATCTTGATAAATCCAACTAGACCAATCGGCAAACTAAATTATAGTGAATTTTTGTGGGAGCAAGCAAAATAATTAATTAGCAAACAATGCAGTCAGTGTCCATCTTATTCAACACTAGAGTCTGACAAGCAGCAAAAATTCAGTAAAGCATGTATGTATGTAGATTCAAACTAGAAGAACCTTGACATTGACATTGAAATGCTGTTGCTCATCCATGGCTGGGCTCCGTGGTCCATGACATGTATACATGATTCTGGATCATGTGACTTCCTATACTCTACAACCCAGAACTGTTTGCATCCATGATTCCATGTACCTCTTGGTTTCGACAAACCTGTCAAGGATCAGATTTATGACAGAAACGTGTCAGTCATGCCGTGTTTCAAGTCATTACAGTCTATACCATTTAAAACTTCAGAGTTACTAAACAAATTATGAGTAAATGTTTCAGTTGGATGTCGAATTACCCCATCAAGAGAAGCTGGACAAAGAAGAGTGTTGTGGTGTTGGCGGAGTCAAATTTTGTAGCACCTGCTTCAAACCATACAGGTAGGTTGTCGAGTCCTGATACACGGATCAACTACACACAAACACACCAATTAGACCATGTGATATGATAGAAGCACAACAGAGCATTAAAGACATTGATTTCATGTTTGATTTCTGTAAGCAAGGATGCTTCAATGTGGAAAGAATGCTATCAATCTTGGAAAATGAAATCCTAAGATGCTCTTATGGAGCTGATATGTTGTATATGATTTTGCTGGCATTGAGATTGTATAGTTCCTGTCTCATATCTTGGTTTCTCTTCTCTTTTTTAACAAGAGGGGATCGTACCGCCCTTCCATTTCCACTATCAAAATTCAGAAGTCATGATTGGTTTCTCACTCTGTTTTTCATAGTTTATCACTTTATATCATAATTTAGGCACCTCTACAGCTATTTTTTGCAAAATCAAGCTTCGGTGCTATGGTTACTAAGAACATGCCGGCATTTTGCAGGAATTAACAAAGAGGTCAAGTGAGCAGCTTACATCAGTTCCGAGGATGCCGGCAACCCCTGCCATGGTGAACCGGCAGTGCACGAGCTCGGCCTGGACATACCACTTCAGGTCATTAGGCTGCTTCCCGAGCCCCAGGGGATCAAACCCAAAGTCACCAGGCAGCCTACAATGACAAACACCAAGCAACCCATCAGTCTAACAAGAAAACATCGCCACCTGTAGAGAACGCCGTCAAAGATTACCAAATCGAACTGCCGTGCTCCAAGCTCGCTCACCGATTTCATCCCGAAACACGCACAAATCAAGCCCCCGCGCTCCAACCTACAAGCTCGCTCACTAATTTCACCCGAGCCACGCACAAATCGAACCCTCGTACGTCCTCCATTCTCGCCCATGGATTTCACTCGAGCCATGCACGGATCAAACACCCGCCAGCACCGCGTGCGTGCGAGGAACTGCTCAGAAATCGGGGTCGGCGGGGGCTCGGGGAAGAGCAAGCAGCGAGCGCGCGGAGACGACGACCGGCGGCGGTGAGCAGAAACCACGACGGGAAGGATCCTCACCTGCTCTGGAGGTGGGTGTGGCCGGGCGGTTGGGGGGCGACGCGCGACGATAGTGGCATGTGGAGGGCAGGGCGGCCACGGGAGAGGCGAAGTGGGGGCCGCCATGGTGGGACGAGACGGGGGAGGCGAGGTCGCGGAAGAAGGGCGACTGGCATGTCGTGCGGCCGCGGGAGGAGGAGGAGGGGATCTGGATCGGAGGTGGATTTTTTTTAGACGGGGGTGGGTGGAGTGGGATGATGAACGGTGGGGTGGGGTGGATCGGGGGTTGGGAGTGCGGATCGGTCCAGGGTGGACACACTTAGTAGTAGCGTGGGGTCTTACCTATGCTACTACTACTTACTTAGTAGTAGCGCCGGTTTTATACCCCTCGCTACTACTATGGCCTATATCCTGGGGGCATTGTTGGAGACCATTTAGTAGCAGCGCGGGTTTATACCCCTCGCTACTACTATCAACTTAGTAGTAGCGCAGTTTTTATATCCCTCGCTACTACTAATTAGAAGTAGCGCCCATTTTGAAACCGCCCTACTGATAAACTTCTGTGTATAAGGTTTTCCCTAGTAGTGTATGTAATACGTAATTATCTCTACTTGTGCAAACAGGGATCTTCTTTGAAGATATCATATATTTTAGTGGAACTGCATAAGAAGATGTTGGAAACATTAAACTAATCGAGGAGTATATAGTAAGCATGTCCACCACAGTAGATAGAAACAGATGGTTCCGGAGAAGTGCTTGATCTGTATGCTCTACACAATAAGCCTCCTGACAAAGGTTGGTACTCTCCCACTGATTTCATCCATATGATTGAGCTTTGTCATCTCTTTTGGTGTTGTGCTACTGTTTAGATACTGTCATGAAAAAGTGGTATTGTCCTTGAGAAGTGCTTCATATGTGTTGTTTTAAATATTTCCTTTCCTTCTTTTCAAGCAAACAAGGATGCTAGCATTTAGTTGTCCTCTTGTCTTTGCACAACAGGATCATCCTCCTCCGAAGAAGAATATGGAGTACGTGAAGTGACTAGTTCCGATTATGCAAGGATGAAGAAGCCCTGTCTATCTTCTCATCAAAAGGAGTAGTTGAAGGATGGTTACATTACTCCCCACAAGACCAAACTAACTTCAGCTCAGAAGGACTGACAAATCTCCATCTTGGTGTGATGCGGGAGTACATAGTTGTTCTAGGATTCTTTCCGGTGAGTTCCATTATCTAAAAGTGTGCTCTACATGGACCATGTAGGTGCCTGTTTAAACTGTCAATTCATAGTACAGTTTGCTTTATACTAATCACTTTTTTTGTATTTGTGCAAACAGGGGGTGCTGATCTTGATTTCAATGGGAACTGCACAAAATGTTCATGAATACATCGAATCATTCATTTCCACCACAAGAAAGTAGGTGTCGATAAGTTCAAGGCGAAATCATACAAGCTACGCTAGAATTTGGTTGATTTTGCTGGAACTGCAAAAAAAGAACAGCTGGTTTATTTAGCACGAGGTGTGATACGTCTCCAACGTATCTATAATTTATGAAGCATTCATGCTATATTACTATGTGTTTTGAATGATTATGGGCTTTATTATCCACTTTTATATTACTTTTGGGACTAACCTATTAACCGAAGGCCCAGCCCATATTGTTGTTTTATTGCCTGTTTCAGTATTTCGAGGAAAAGGAATATCAGACGGAGTCAAAAGGGAACGAAATCAACTGGAGAAGTTATTTTTGGAAGGAAAGCCACTGGATAGACTTGGACTCTACGTCACAAGATACGGGAGCTGGCCAGGAGGGTGGGGGGCGTGCCCACCCCCCTAGGGCGCGCCGCCCTGCCTCATGGGGCCCCCGAAGCTCCACCGACGTGTCCCTTGCACCCATATATACCTACGTACCCTAAAACTTCCAGAACAGAAGATAGATTGGGAGTTCCGCCGCCGCAAGCCTCTATAGCCACCAAAAACCTCTCGGGAGCCCTTCCCGGCATCCTGTTGGAGGGGGGATCCATCACCGGTGGACATCTTCATCATCCCGGCGCTTTCCATGATGAGGAGGGAGTAGTTCATCCTCGGGGCTGAGGGTATGTACCAGTAGCTGTGTGTTTGATCTCTCTCTCTCTCTCTCTCTTGTGTTCTCTCTCGTGTTCCCTCTATGGCACGATCTCGATGTATCCCGAGCTTTGCTATTGTAGTTGGATCTTATGATGTCCCCCCCCCTCTACTCTCTTGTGATGAATTGAGTTTCCCCTTTGAAGTTATCTTATCGGATTGAGTCTTTTATGAGAACACTTGATGTATGTCTTGGTGATCAACTTGCGGGTTTCGTGACATTGGGAACCTATGCATAGGGGTTTGCACACGTTCTTGACTCTCCGGTAGAAACTTTGGGGCACTCTTTGAAGTACCTTTATGTTGGTTGGATGAATCTAAGATTGTGTGATGCATATCGTATAATCATGCCCACGGATACTTGAGGTGACAATGGAGTATCTAGGTGACATTAGGGTTTTGGTTGATTTGTGTCTTAAGGTGTTATTCTAGTACGAACTCTTTTATAGATCGATCCGAAAGAATAACTTTGAGGTGGTTTCGTACCCTACCATAATCTCTACGTTTGTTCTTCGCTATTAGTGGGTTTGGGGTGACTCTTTGTTGCATGTTGAGGGCTTGTTATATGATCTATCTATGTTATTATTGTTGAGAGAACTTGCACTAGTGAAACTATGAACCCTAGGCCTTGTTTCCTATCATTGCAATACCGTTTACGCTCACTTTTATCGCTCGCTACCTTGCTGTTTTTATAATATCAGATTACAAAAACCTTTATCTACTATCTATTTTGCACTTGTATCTTCATCTCTTCGCCGAACTAGTGCACCTATACAATTTACCATTGTATTGGGTGTGTTGGGGACACAAGAGACTCTTTGTTATTTGGTTGCAGGGTTGCTTGAGAGAGACCATCTTCATCCTACGCCTCCTACGGATTGATAAACCTTAGGTCATCCACTTGAGGGAAATTTGCTACTGTCCTGCAAACATGTGCACTTGCAGGCCCAACAACGTCTACAAGAAGAGAAGGTTGTGTAGTAGACATCAAGGTGCCATGTCAATGTCCGAACTGATGGCAAACCCTGCCCATTCCACAATCGTAGGCATTTGATATTTTGGAATGGGACAACCTTGTCAAATTTTGCTCATTGATTTTAGCAAGAAGACATGCGTTTGATATTTTCGAATGGGACGCCCTTTGCTGTCAGCAGTGTCGATCAATTTTTTTCTTTATTCTTTAGTTGTGAAGTAAATATTGGCTCTGACATGTGAATCGCTGAGATGCATAATCATCCATTGTTTTGAATGTTCTCTATGAATTGCCAGGCCTACGTGTTTGATTGCAATGTATAGGAACGCTAAAAATCTGCTCAAACTCTTTGTACTCCTTCTGTTCCTTTTTACTTTGCACATTGTGAAAGTGCATACTTTCTTCTATAAGATTGGTCAAAGTAGAGATACTTTGACTGCAAACAAAACTTGTATGCAGACTAGAAAGGACTGGAGGGAGTACATGTGAAACTGCTGCAAACGAGGTGATCACCCTAGGAATAATGCTAGTACGTATTGTTTTTCATGTTCATCCAATGCCAGTGATACAAGAATTCGAACTAATCGAAATAAATTCATTCATACACGGTCGGATTTCATATAAACATGTTGGATTTCATTACATTTCCTGCATTCTTCAACTAAAAGGGGTGCACTCGAGGTATAATTAATTAACCGAAGCTACCCACCTGTGTCTGAGCCGAACAGAAGCTTCAGTGACTTAACTGCATGTGCAGTTGCATAACTGACATGTCGCCCAGATGCTTGTTGGGCCCACGTGTCAGTCAGCCAACTGCACCAGCAGTTAAGTAGAAGCAGCGTCCTTCTCCAACATAGCTCTCCGACTCCACGTCACCGCCAAGAAGCTAACCGACCGTCAATGGTCAACCCGCCTAGCTTGGCATCAACCGGAGGGTAGCAGCGATGGCCTTACTTGGATCCGAGAGGCGGCGACCTATCATGTTCTACTCTTCCTCGTTTTCTATGTGGCGCGGCCTCGTTGGCAGCGGGGCGGGGCCTCGGCGGAGCCGGTGATGTCCTCTGTCTCGTTGCCGATGGGCGGCGCCTCGGTAGAGCGGGGGAAATCCTCTCCCTCGTTGTCGGCAGGGTGGGGCCTCGGCTGAGCTGGTGGTGTCCTCTGCCTCGTTGTTGGCGGGGCAGGGCCCCGGCTGAGCCGGCGGTGTCCTCTGCCTCGTTGTTGGCACCGCGGGGCCTCGGCGGAGCAGGCCCTCGTTGACGCAAACGGAGCGGGGACTCGTCGGAGCCGGCATTATCCTCTGCCTCGTCCTCGGTCTCGCCAAACAGCGCCTCGCCCGCTTCATCGCCCTCTTTGTAGGGGTCCGCAGACTCTGCCACCCGCATGCGGTACCGCCAGCGCTTGACGCAGCCCTCACGGGCGGAGCGGTACGAGTCGAGCAGCGCCTCCTGCTCTGCCCGCTTCGCGGCGATCTGCTCCTCTGCATGCAGGTGCTCCTGGAGGGGATAGTGGTTGTAGGCGGTGGCGGCCTGCGCCTCCCGGAACTGCTCCTCATGCTTCTGCCTCACCGTGTCCATATATTGGGTACGAGCCTCGCCGACGGTCATGGTGCAATGCACCGGCAAGGATGGCGCGGAGGACAGGGTTGGCGTCGGATCGTCGACTACCATGTTCTCCATTGGGACGTCGTCGTCCTCCGGCTACCTGCCAGCCAGCCAGTCGGCAGCAATGGCTGCCATCTCCTTGTGGTCCGTCGTCCGCCCATCCCGAAGAGCGCTGGAGCGTGAGGAAGCCATTGTGGGCAGTAGTGGTGTCGACAACAGAAAGGGAACGGATGCGGATGACTGCGGCTATGGCCGACACAGCAGTTTATATAGCAATGGTGGGTGGCGGAGGGACGGACGTGTGGCGCCAGAGTAGCCACCTCGGCAACCGTGTATCATTAATGTGGGCGGCAGACGGACATACGGACGGCACTTGTCTCGTTTGAAGGCGGAGCAATCGCCTGCACCGGGAAGCGGGGCGGGTGGCGTTGGGCGGAAAGCGCGCGTGGGTGAGGAGATGACTTTGCTTGGAGAAGATGACAGTGGGGACCCACCAGGGCCATAGACTCACGTACGCAAGTGCCTCCTTATTATATAAAACTATAATTTTTTTGCTTCCTCCTGGTTTTCTGACATCACGGTCCCACACTATTGTCAACCTATGTAGTCAATAAATGAGAGAATTGCACAAGAAGCGGCCGACAGCTGGGACCAAGCAGCTCGAGCAGTATTTGTGTTTTTGAGGTATGAGCACTGCAGAGTTTTTATTGAGCGATGTTTAGCCCAGATATTAATTTTTCTCCTCTGAACAACAATAAAACATCGCTGCAGGTATTAACTGGGCGGGTTGTGGCCTGTCTAGCCCAGGCCAGATATCCAGCCCAAATATTATTATTTTTTAAAGCTGAAAATGGTTAGCCCAGCTATACTTTTTTTAGGAATACCCAGGCAAGGTCAAGTTGTTATTCTCCGCCCCGCTGGGCTACAAATCTTTCCTAGGAGGGATGCATTAGGCTTAACAAGAAAATGGGGTTTAAGAAATAATAAATGGGACGTAATTATAAAAAGTGGATAGTAACTAAAAAATGCACCAAACACGTAATTACTTTATAAAATATTATTTTTGGATATTGAAAATTTTAATTTCATTAATTTTTGCGAGCGCAATGTTTCGTTGGATTTTTACGTAATATAAATTTATATTGAAATTGTATTTAATCTAAATAGAAATTTCGGGATAAAAATATTTTGGATCCCATCAAAACAAACTGTAAATGGGTTGTAATAAATTCCATTAGAATTCAAAAAGGGGTTGCACATTCTTAAAAATCTCAAATGGGCTATAAGTTCTCTGCCACACACTTGTGGCCTTACTAAGTTGACGCGCCCCCTAAAAAAAAGAGATGACGCATATGCAAGGCTTTGTCAACTTATAGTCAACACGCGGTTCTAACAGCAATGGCCGTTGGATATCCATTCAACCAGTGCCTTCTTCTTCAATCTCGGATATTCTATCTTCACCCGCCCAACAAATGATTCCTCCCCCTGATATCTAGGGCGCACCGTTTCAGAAGCTGACCTGTGGGCCTACTAATTTGGCGTGTACCATGGGCTTTGTCAACTTAGTCAATATAAACGATACTAGCTGCAGTAACCATACGATGTCCATCCAATGACTGACGTGCTTCTTCAACCTCTGCTCTTCTTGCTCCAGCCGCCCAAAGCAGCGCCGGTCGTGTCACCTTCTCCTGCCTCCCGTGGCCGGCTGTGCTGCCGCGGAGGCCTCACCGCCCCCTACTACTCCCACCGCTGGCCAGGCCATCCCTCCACTCACCCACACCCCCTGTTATTCTGCGGCGACGACAGCCTCACACCGCAGCCAAACCAGTGAACCATCGTACTCCTCTCCGCATGGGCATCCACTGCCGCGTCTTCCCTGGCTCCACGTCATCCCATTCCTAGGCCTCGCCATCGTCCACCGTCGTCGTGCTCTCGGCGCGGCGCGGTCAATATGGTCAACGACCGACTTCCATCGAAAGAGTACTGTACGTGGAGAGGCTGACAGCTGGGTCCATGGCAGCCGCAAGGAAGTGCCTCCTTATTACGCGAAAAATAATTATTCCTCCACCTGACATCAAGGACCCACCGGACGGGCCACCGTATTTTGCGAAAAAAATGTTTCCCCCTAACTACTGGGACCCACCGAACGGGCCACCGTATTTCACGAAAAAATGTTCCCCCCGCTGTCAGCTCGGACCCACCGGAAGTGCCTCCATATTACGCACAGAATAATTATTCCTCCACCTGACAGCAGGGACCCACCGGACGGGCCACTGTATTTCGCGAAAAAAAAATGTTTCCCCCCTGACTGCTGGGACCCACCAGCTACATCTTCGCACGCAAGAAAGTGCGTTCAGGAAAAAAAGAAAAAAAATTCGCCCCCCTGACTGCTGGGACCCACCATCTACATCTTCGCACGCAAGGAAGTACCTGACAGTCGGGACCCACCTGGTCGAAGCGTACCTATCGTTGTTATTCTGGTCGTGAACGTGTACATACATACTAGTCGATGTAGAGGCGCGCACGTGTCGTAGTAGAGGCGTGCATGTAGCATGTACACGTAAGTACAACGGCTAGTGTGCAAGAAAGAAAATACGGCAACGTACGTACATACGGGCGGGGTCTCGAATGCATACTCACGCATACGTACGACCATGGCTCGTGTACATGACTGGGTCGGAACGGAGAAACAACGTCGTCGTCGTGCTCATGGGGAGCCAACCGGCTGGGTCGGAACGGAATGCGTCGTCGTGTTCATCGGGAGGGCTTGGACGGAACAGGCGATGGAAACGAGGCCTGGCGTACCGCAGAACGGAGGAAACGGCCTTGTGTTCAACCGGCCACGTTCGAAACGGGATCTTGTTCATCGGGAGGGGTCTGGCGTACCGCAAAACAAAGGAAACGGACTTGTGTGGGACCTCCTATTGTCGAAACGGAGTCCTGTTGATCGGGAGGGGTGTGGCTACCGCAAAACGGAGGAAACGGACTTGTGTTGGAGCGCTGCGGTCGAAACGGGGGTCTTGTTCATCAGGAGGGGTGTGGCGTACCGCAAAACGGGACACCACGGGAAACTGTTCATCTCCACCATCGACCTCCTCCAGCCTCCACGGGCTACTGTTTATCCACCGTCAACCTCCTCCAGCCTCCACCTATGACTGTTCATCCACGGGCTCATGTTCATCCAGCCTCCACCGCGCGCTACTCCACCGGCTACTGTTCAACCACCCCTCTCCACGGGCTCCTGTTCAACCACCCCTCGACGAGCTACTATTCATCCACCCATCCATCATCTACTGTTCATCCAGCCCTCCACGGGGTCATCCTGTTCATCCAGCCCTCCACGGGGTCCTGTTCACCCAACCCCAACCGGCTCGATCGATCGGGGTCCTGTTCATCCAGAGGCAAGACCACGGGGTCCTGTTCATCCATCCCCATCGGGAACTATTCATCCAACCCCCCACCCCCCCACCCCCGCAACGCTCACTGTTCATCCAGAGGAAGCATCGATCGGCTTCAGTTAGCAGCAGTAGCGAAGGAATTGCTCGATCGGGTTCAGTTAACAGCCATCAATCGATCGCTCGGGTTCAGTAACGCGTAGCCTGCAGTGTAATCACTCGGGTTTAGTATAGGCGAATGCCTCGCTCGGGTTCAGTTACAGCCCAACGCCTCGCACCCACGCCCGTACGTGCACGAGAGAAACGCGCATCGCTCGGCCCCGACCACCCACCGTAACCGGGAACACCCCGATATTTTCCTCGCCCTCGCTTCTACCACGGTTTTTTCCGTCATGGATGGTCCAAAGAATGTCATGCAGCTGCGTCTCCGGCCCGCCTAGGACGAAAAGCCCATTTTCTGTCATGATTTTTTGTCATAGAAGTAGGAGCTCATCATATCTATGATGATACCGGGTTTTGTCACAATTATCGTCATAGAAGTGTCATAAGTATGACTGGAAAAAAAATTCGTTTGGTCCAAAATGTCACGGATGTGTCTTTTTTTTTGTAGTGCCCCCAGGTGCATAACTTGGTTCTATGCGCATGGGGGGCGTTGGCGTTTCTATTTCTCATTTCCGGACGATCAGTAGTCGCTCGTAGTCGGATAGTCTTGGGATCTGTAGCAGGTTTGGTTAATTCATTTTATCGTTTGTTTTCGTCCGTGGTTGGACCCTGTTTTCGTTTGGATGATGTATGCATAATTGAACTATATTGTTGTAGACTTGTGGCGAGTATAAGCCTCTACCTCGTATTCTCATCTGTTCAATAAATAATATGTGTGGAGATGTAACCAATTTTGTGACCGATTTAATATGCGATTATGTCCCTAAATCCTGCCTGGACACATGTGGTATATAGTCGCATATTGGGTGTTACACTAAAGAAGAAACTCAACCAAAAGACCAGAAGCAGCTTGGCGACGAGGTAAGGAGTGCTGCAGTCGCGTGATGAAGGCCTCAACTGCGCGGCGGAGCACCCTGGTGGCTGTCGTGCCCCGGAGCGGCGCGCGACAGGGAGTGGACGCCGTGTCCACGCGGAGCGCGGCGTAGGTGGTGGCCCCCGGCGGCGGACATTATGAACGTCGACGGTCGACCGATCCTAGTGGATCCTGCACTTTTTCTTCTTCTTTTGTTTTCTACTTACTCGTGCTGCACGCTATGAGTATGACCCCCAACCGAAGGGACTTATTATACTAACCAAACAAATCAAATGTGGGTGATGCGGTCAGCATCAATTACATGGCACACGTCCAAATCGGTCGGCCGGAGATCACGGCACGGTGGCGCTCATGAACTCCTGGTCGGCGACGAGCCTGGCGAGCGCCTCCGGGGCGAGGCACACCTCCAGCGCAATGCTCCCCGCGCCGCATCCGCGCCCGCCCTCGTACACCGTCACCTTCCCTCCCATCTTGTTCCCCGCGCCGCTCCGCACCGCCACCGGCGCGCCCCACCCGAAGTCGTTGCCGAACACGTCGAACCGCGGCGAGCTCCCCGTGAGCAGCAGCCGGCGAGCGCCGGCGCCCAGCACGAACTCCGGCGGCATCGCGAAGCTTGGCTCCCGGGCCCACTTCTCGAGTTCCGCCCTCTCACGCGCCCCGTCGAACGACGCCACGGCCCGGTTCAGCAGCCACGCCGCCCGGCCCAGCCCTTTCTCCAGGATCTCGCCGGCGGTTGAATCGGACGCGGCGAGCGCTGCCGCATTGCCAGAGTAGGTCGCCGGGACGCCGTCCACGCGGCCCCGGCATCCGACCTGGAGGACGTACCGCGTCTCCTCCTCAGGCGCCAGCCTCCAGGCGCGGCACACCGCGCGCCACAGGTGCGCGAGCACGGCCTGCAGCGAGGAGATGGTGGTGCCGGAGCCGGAGCCGGACATCTCCGCGTTCGCCTTTGACACGAGATTCCTCACGCTCTCCCCGGAGAAACGCACGAAGCATTCCTGCACCGGTGGCCGCTGGCCATAACCACGGCGACGCTGCCCCACGATGTCCTCCAGCTTGCCAAATGGTACAGTGATGGGGACGACGCACCTGTCGAAAACCGGCAACGGCGAGGAGATCTCGCATTCGCGGTCGCCGTTGACACTACGCCGGCTGATCTCCGACCAAGTGTTGAACAAGTGCCAGAAGGTTGTCCCGTCGGCCACCCCGTGGTTGACCGACATGGCAACAAAGACGCCGTCGTCGAGCTCGGTGACCTGCGCTGCCAGGACCGGGCGGGAGCCCGCGGCGGCGTCCGCGCCAACCACCCCGTTGAGCGGGAAGAAGGACCAGACCACCCTCGGGACGCATAGCGGGGCGGTGACGTCCGCGACGGTGACACCAGGCGCCACGGCGTGGACGAACTCGGCGCCTTCGTTGCTGCAGCGGAGCGAGATGGTTTGGCCGGCGCTGCCCCCGTGGTCGTTGACAGCGAGGCGGCCGGCGAGGGGGAAGAAGCGGCCCAGGGCGCGCGCCAAGGACGAGGCGAGGCGGTCCACGACTCCTTGGGCGGCGGCTGCGGGGGGCTTGGGCAGGAGGACGCCCTTCTGGTTGTAGTCCACGATCAACATCCGGAGATCCCACGGCGTCAGGTGGATGGTCTCCGGCTGACGCTCCGGCGGCCGGAAGGTGCTTGATTTCGGGCGGACCATGCGCCTGGACATGATCCGGACATCGCCCATCCTAGCTTAAGCTTGGTTGCCCACTCCCGAATCGAAATCTCGCTCAGTGCTCCAAGTTGAGAGGAGGAGGGTGGTTGTACCGCCGTGGCCTTTTGTTTTGTTCCTTGGACAGGGGGGCCAAAGTTTTTGGTACACCTTCGGGTGTAGAGGGAGGTTACGGGGTGATCTGAAATGTTTTATTTAATTGAAGATTAGTGAGGCCGTAGTCAATGTATCAACAGTGGCAGAATGATTTTTTGTTGTGTGTATATGTATCCATCTTACATGGCAATGCTAGACCTACGTAAGGTTCTATTAGAACGAAGGCTCAAAAAAGAGCCCGACTTTGAATTAACAAAGCCATCAACCGATCAGGATTACAAGAACAACCGCTTACAACGAAACGTGAAGGAAAACAAAGCGACATGCACAAGGAGCTCGAGCAAGACAACTCAAAGGCAGCAGCAGAAGGGAGCCAAAGCATCACCACGCTGCTGCCAAACACCCTACAGGACGACCTACACCAGCAGAACTAAACTAGGGTCTTGGGAGGAATGCACCACCGTGAAAACTCCGTGATCACAGCCACCCTCGAAGACAGACATGGACCAGTCCACCATTTGTTACTGCCTCTGCAAAGGGTCCCTACCCCTTCATCCTGGCTCGAAGGATGCCGCACCGGCGGTCGGCAACTCGGTTCACCCTAGAACCCAAATGGATGGCATCCAAGCTGCAGGGAGAAGACACTAGAGTAGTACCGCAAGCCCAGGACACACTACTCACGAGCACCGTCGGCGGCGCGGTGCAGCCACACCAAAGGGCGAGAGCTGCTGGCCATAGTTGCAGAAACAAGGGAAACAACGATTAGCATATCAAAGGCCAGAGCTGGATTCGCTGGAGCGCAGGGCTCCTAGCAAATGGTATAACGTTGGTGCCGTAGAGGGGAGCCCGATCCCCTCTCGCCCAGGCTCATGGGCGTCGACCCTCCGGCGACCTCGTCAGGGACCCTCCAGCCAACAGCCTAAGAAGAAACAGTGAAGAACCTAAACCAAGTTGTCTCCCGCCACCATCACATCCACAACCAAACTCTCTCGCCGCCCCTGCAATCCCTGGGCGGTGCCTCCAAGAAGGGACACGACACGGACGTGTCGTCGCCGCCCGAAGCAGGGGACCTAGGCTTTCACCTAGCAGGGGACGGAAGGAGGGGGAGGATCCACACCACAGCCTCCAAGGAGGGGAACGACGCCCAAGGCGTCGCCTTTGGTGTGACCACCGCGCCGGCCTGGGGTTTCCCCCGGATCCAACCCCGCCAAACGAGATCCGCGCAACCAGCGACCGGGAGCAGCGGCCTAAGCCACCAGGACCCAGATCCGACGACGGAATGAGCAGATCGGGGCGGAGGGGGTGGGCTTCATCTGGCGGAGGCATACCCGCGGGAAGGGATGCACACCAGCACCCATGGACCGTCGTCGCCTCGTCACCCGCATGACCGAGGGAGCGCCTAGCCAGCACTAGCAGGGCGACCCGCCGCCAGCGCCACCCCACGCACATCCGCCGGGGCCGCCGCCCCGGATGCTAAGGCGCTCCAGGAGACGTGCGGCCGCCGAATCCCCGCCGCCACCTTCATCAGTGTCGAGCGCGCGCGTCGGAGCACACCTTAGGCGGCGGCGGAGAGGAAGGAGGGGGGAGGGGCGCGGCGGTGGCGGCTAGGGTTACCCCGAGTCGCCTCGGAGGAGACGATGCAGGGAGGTCCCGTCTAGACTTACGTAAGGTTAGCTACGGGTTTTACGTAAATCAAATCGTGGACAGTTAGGATTGGAGGATTAGGGGGTGAAGGGTCCCACCCCTGAAAATCAGGGGGGAGAGAATTAGTTAAGGAAATTTACGTAACCTTTCGCAGTGAGTTTCGTAGATGGAGCATTATTGCATCTTACACCTCCCTACCTCTCTGTATTGTTTCAGGAACTGCTGGATTGGGCGGGCTGATCCGCACCGCGCCGCCGCGAGGGGCTGGAGTGGAGTGGACCTCCAAGCTTGAGCGTCGCAGGTTCCTAGTCTGGATCTGAGGGCCGGAGGTAACAAAGTCAAAGCCCTTTAGTATATTTTTCCGGAACTCGAATCCCAAATAAATACTCCATGGGTCCCATCATTCAGTGTAATTCTCATGGTCCATGGTCGTTGTAATTCCCCAGTTGTCAACATTTAGAAAACTCCCGGAGTATCGTGAGCATATAACAGATCTTGCTTCGAGTGCAACATGTTCTTGTGTAGCGGTCGTCTAGTAAGAATTGCTATTATCTCTGTCGGAGGGGCACTTTCATTTGGTTTTTTTTTCTACATTTTGTACGAGTTACAGGAAATTTTGTGTTTTTGGTCATTTAAGAACTTTGGGGACGGATATCATTTTTTCACTCATGGTTTGATTGGCAGATTATTTGAATATACTAATTTGACGGTAGGTTCACTGAACTCTGGCAAATATGGAAGAAAATCTATCTGGAAATAAGCTCTGCGCACATACATCACCTAGATTTACAAAAAGGAGGTAAAATGGATATACCTGACATTGAATCGGAGAAAACAGAGTTTGAAGAACCAATGCATGATATGAGAAAGCAGAGCAAGAGGGATGGTAGAAAGGAAGCTCTAAAAACAAGAAGAAAACACATTAAATATGATGAGGACCTGTCTAAAAGTGAGGAAGCTCATTACAAGCTTTTTTTAGAGAAAAAAGCAATGCGCTCAACTTTATAAATAAAGCCACCAGACAATGTTCCAAACAACCAGACCAACAAACATAACGTTGCCCCATACGTGGGCTAACCCAAAGTTTTAGATAGAGAGATATATGGCACCCAGACCAGCACACGACACGCAGGCTGGATAGAAGGACGACGACATAGCCAACAACTAGTCGAAGGGGACGCAAAAGCAGCTACGCAACATGCTCCTATCTGGAGAAGCAAGACGCCGAGGCCCGCATTTTAGTTATCAGAAGATCAAGAGCATCCTGGTCCTCCGGTTTAGTCAATGATCTCCACTGCTGCAAAAACATACATGATTTAAATAAGCAATCAGCAGGCTTAGCAAGAAAAACATGTTCGATAGTATGTTTCTAGTAGTCCATAGGGACTAACAGGTCGGTCCAAGTCCAACCCAGATTGCTACAAGCTTGATAAAAGAAGCAAGTCTCATCGCAGGAAGCATGACAACATGTCAGAAATCAAAGACGGTAAAGGCAAAAGGAAGACAAAAACAAAATCACAATCAAAGAAGGAGCTACAAAGCAGTGAATCTGAATCCAGTTCTGAGAGTGGGGATATTGATAGAAAGAGGAAGATGAAATCAAGGAGACATGCTTCAAGTTTGAGGGATGAATGGTTTTACAGGGATAGAAAGGCTAAAGGAAGAAGAAATTATATGTCAGAAAGCAAGCCTAGCCTACTGAAAGAAAGGGGAAGTCGAAGAACAGAAGAGACGACCCAAGTTCTGATAGTGAGCATGCTAAGCCGACGAAGAAGACAAAAAGAAGAAGCGTGTCAAGATCGTGGAGTCCAGCTCCGATTCTAAAGAATCATATTACATCATAGATGAGGAAATAGTGGAACAAAGGAGGAACAAGAAATGCCGGAACAGGAGGAGATCATTGCCTGGCAGAGACAGGAAGCCCTGTAGACAACCTAACATTCAACATATCGACCGGTATGTACAGCCTATCCAAAATAATCACTCTCCCCTTGTCTTGTAATTAGCTTGCCGAACATAAATGCTGAAAGAAATTAACATAAGTAAATATTTTGCGGGTCATTGGGTTCAAGTGTGCACCTTCGAAAGTGCGTTATATCGACTAGAGGGGGGTGAATAGGCGATTTTTACAAATTCGTCACTGAGGAATTTCTAGGTGAAGAAATTCCTAAGCAACGACACACTAGCAGCGGAATAAGTACTCAGGTATCAGCATAGCAGAGCAACAACATAGTCATCATGATGAAATGAAAACAAGCACATAGTACAGATAGCGTGAAAATAGGATAAGCAGGATGAAGACAGTGAGACTGAAGAAATAGGATTGAGGAATTAGAGAAAGTCTTCAGTCAAAGTCTTCAAACAGTAATGGTCAGGTTCATCAACACATGAATGAGCAAATGAAAGGGTTGAGGAAATAGAACCAGTTGGCTTGGTGAAGACAATGATTTGATAGACCAGTTCCAACTGTTGTGATAGTTGTACGTCTGGTTGGAGCGGTTGAGTATTTAAACTCGAGGACACACAGTCCCGGACACACAGTCCTTACCGTATTCTCCTTGAGCTAAAGTCACACATACCTCGCCCAATCACTCGTGGTAAGTCTTCAGGTGACTCCCAAACCTTCACACACTTGGTCACTCTGCGATCCACAATTCCTCTTGGATGCTCAGACCATGAGCCTAACCGTCTGGAGGATGCACAGTCCTCAAAGGTAACAAGCGTCGGTTGCACACAGGAACAATCTCTTCAGTGATTCTCAATCACTTTGGGTTTGTAGGTGTTTGGATTTGGGTTTTGGGTTTTTCCTCACTTGATGATTTTCTCTCAAAGTCCTCGGAGGATGGGATGCTCTCAATGACAAGTGTCAGTTTCTCTTGGAGCAGCCAACCAGCTAGTGGTTCTAGGGGGTGCCTATTTATAGCCTAGGGAGCAGCCCTACATGATAAGACATAAATGCCCTTCAATGATATGATCGTTAGGTGGGTAGATATTTTGGGACAGCTGGCGCGTAACACATCAACGGTCAGATATTTGAGGTTCAAATTCCTCGGGGCTATCATGTTCCTCACTGTGTAGGCAATCCACACTGGCGAATTCCTAACTCCTCAGTCAGAACAAATTCCTCGGAGGCCAGAAGATCTTCGTCTCTGTCACTGAAGAAATTGACTGAAGTGATATGAGATTTCCAATGGCTTCACTCGAAGGATTGGGTAGGTGTAGGAGTTTGAGTTGAGCATCACTTGGAAATCAGTTTCCTTAGTATTACCTCGACCCTTTAACAGTATGGTGTTTCCTATGACTCAAGAAAGAGAAAAAGAAACTACGAAAACAAAAGTCTTCACGCTTCATAATCGTCGCATGAATATCCAAGTCTTCAAGGTCACACCAATTTCTTCACTTTCAAAGTCTTCAGGCGACCAAAGTCTTCAGATGAAGACATTCATTTTAGGGGTCGACATTCATCGTATATATCAAACTCCTTATCGACTTATAGAGCCTATGTACAGTCACAAACATATTAGTCCCTTAACCTATAAGTCTTCAATACGCCAAAATCACTAAGGGGCACTAGATGCACTTACAATCTCCCGCTTTTTGGTGATTGATGACAAATAGGTTAAGTTTTCAACGGGGATAAACATACCAATTGAAAGTGCTTAAAATTGAGGAATTTGATTGCAAGATATAGAAGTACTCCCCCTGAAGTTGTGCATATTTGAGGATTTTGCTTTTGATAGCGGATGCACATGTAGAGTAATATCATGGAGATCTCCCCCTATATGTTGTAATTCATACACGCATTTGATATATAGAATGAAGAATTTGAAACGCATGATTAAATATGGTGTCTGACGAAACTCAGCAAGCATGCATTAAAGTACTAAGGAAATAAGCATGTGGAAAGCGGTCAAAAAGTATCAGACCACCATAGGACTTAAGTTTACAACTCAGCAAATCAAACACTTCATAAGAACGAGAGTTGTGACTTAACAAAAAAATGCCCATATATTAGATCCGCTTGAAGCTCCCCCTTTGTCATCACATGACCAAAAGGGACGAAAAGTGAGATCTAACGCCCCTGAAGAATATCATCATGATGTCGATGGAGGAGCGCCAGCGCCTTTGGGGTCGTCCGTTGTTGTAGGGCCTGCTGCAGTGTCATCCGAATCTTCAGCTTCGTCCGTGTCATGCGATAAAGAATATGAACTGTCGACCAGTGGAGGAACTTTGACCTTCTTGAATTTCTTCGATGGTGGCTGAGATCAGTCAAAGTCATGTTGGAAGTCCATCTCCTTGAGTTCATCAGCAGTGTAGACATGGGAAAGAATAGCCCAGGTGTGGTCGAAGACTTGATGCAAATAATAGTGATTCTTCTTCACAGAATTTTGAGTAACTGTCATGTTGTGAAGAATTGCACCAAACTGACGCTTAAGCCACTTGTGATTTCTATCCACCTTCTGATGAAGACTTAGGAGCAGCTCACGATCAGGCATCACACGCGGAGCAGTTACCTGAGGATATTGCTTTGATGCATTTACAGAAGTGTCATGAGTGGCACAGTCATCATGAGTGCAATAATCTGCATAAATATCTTCAGGGATTTCAAATGCAGTGTTAGTCTCAGGTCTCTTGCCTCCCTTCCGAGGACGCTTTTCTTCAGCCATATTCTTCAGCTGAGGATTTTGAACAATGGATGTCTCTAAAGAAGTATGCAGTTTTTCTCCAAGGAACGCCGCAAATGAGTTAAGTTGATGAGAACCTAGAGATTCAGCAGCACACATGTGTACCTGTGAACAGAGTATAGGTGCGAAGAATTTGAAGAGGTCATATGTGTTCTCAAAAGTGGGTTTTTAAAAAGAAATCAAGTTTGAGGAATTTTACCAGGGGAGTCTTGAGGAATTTCACTAAGAATTCTTCCCTTAGGTTCCAGAGTTGTATAGATTGGAAATCCACACAATTGAGGAATCTTGAAGAAAAACACATCTTAGAGAAATAGATCAAGAACATATGCAACTGTGTTGTTTAAGAATATGAAGGTTGAAGAATAAACATCTTTTGAAGATTTTTTGTAAATTGTCAGAATCAACAAGGGTAGTAAAAGGCGAGTTTTATTTACGCTTGACGAAGAACACGACAAACTGAGAGATGAACTGTGGAAGTTCGTCCGTTCAGACCTTCCACGCCCTAACTTGGCAGAGGAAGACAGTTACGACGGTGGCGGAGGTGAAGATTTCCGCGGACGGCACGAGTACAACGGCGACGAGGTCGAGGCAGCGAAGCTCTTCCTCACCAGCAACGATGGAGATTAGCGGTGGCGCTAGGTTAGAGAGCTCGAGCGGAAGTGAGATAGATCGAGCGGAGTAAATGAGCTGAGGTGAAAGGGGAGGGGTATTTATAACCGAGGTGAAAAACTGTTCGTCCGAAGAATTTGGACGAACGTGCCCTTGACCCTCACTATCCTAGCAACATGTGTCACCCACGTACAGAGAGGTGGATATCGTGTGAGATCGTGGGTCTTAGTTTAATCATGCACGACATGATTTGAGTGGCAAAATCCCAAAAAATAGATATGAAAATTTTAACGTTTTGTTTGCAAATTCTTCAGCTGTCAAGGACATAGTGAAGATTTTGAACGGGTTTCAAATAGAACGCACATGAAGAGTTTGTGAATGGACTGGATTGAGTTTAGCATAGAGGGGGAACGGGTCCAATCACATTCACTTAGATGAAAAAGCAACTTGAAGATTTAGCTATAAGTGAATGCTATAGAGGACATTAAAAACTCATATATATATATATATATATATATATATATATATATATATATATATATATAGCAATGAAGAACAAGGTCGGAAAGACTGAGGAAATTTCAAAGTTAAAGAATTTAAAAAACTGAAGAAATTGCAAAATTCAAATTTTAAGAATTTCAACTTTGGTTGGTGGCGTAGCCCACCGTATAAGAATGATGATTTTAGACACCGCGTGCAATTGTCGTAGGGTTCTGAGAATCAAATTCTTCATTAATTTCTTCACACTTAGAGGGGTTAGTCTTCATTGATTGAAGAAAAATGTTACTTCGTGTGTTGCACATCTAAGTCATGAGTTTAGCATAAGTGTTAGGATGTGTGTCCTTTTTAAAGAACATTCGAAGATTATAAGATAGTAGCTCACACTGCAACTTGCTAAATCTCTTCTCATCCAAGGGCTTTGTGAAGATATTGGCCAGCTGATCTTCAGAATTTGCGTGGTCGATGGAGATGTCGCCCTTAAACACATGGTCACGAAGAAAATGATGATGAATCTGGATGTGCTTTGTCTTCGAGTGCTGAATTGGGTTGTGAGCAATCTTGATAGCACTCTCATTGTCGCAGTAGAGTGGCACATTCTTCACATTGCTGCCATAGTCCTTGAGGGTTTTCTTTATCCATAGCAATTGAGCACAGCAAGATCCAGCCGCAATGTACTCAGCTTCAGCAGTAGAGAGTGATACGCAGTTTTGCTTCTTCGAGGACCAACATACCAAGGATCATCCGAGAAAATGACATGTGCCTCATGTAGACTTGTGGTCCACCCGATCGCCAGCATAGTCAGAGTCAAAATATCCAATGAGGTCAAATGAAGAGCCCTTGGGATACCATAGTCCAAATGTTGGAGTGTGAGCTAGATATCAAAGAATATGCTTCATAGCCTTATGGTGTGATTCCTTCGGTGTAGCTTGAAATCAGGCACACATGCAGACACTAAGCATAATATCCGGCCTAGATGCACAAAGATACAATACAGAGCCAATCATGGAGCGGTATACCTTTTGATCGAAGTCTTTACCATTTTCATCAGTGCATAGATGGCCATTTGTGGGCATGGGTATTTTGACGCCTTTGCAATCTTGCATGTCGAATTTTCTCAACACATCCTTGAGGTATTTCTCTTGGGATATGAATATGCCATTGTGTTGTTGACGAATTTCAAGACCTAAGAAGAATTTCAACTCTCCCATCATGGACATTTGATATTCCTCACTCATCATATAGGCAAATTCGTCACTGTAGCGTTGGTTAGTACAGCCAAAGATAATGCCATCAACATATATTTCGCACACAAATAATTCATCATCATATGCTTTGGTGAAAAGATTTGGGTCAAGTGAAACGGGTTTGAAGCCTTTCTTCATGAGGAATTCCTTCAATGTATCATACCACACCTGAGGTGCTTGCTTGAGGCCATAGAGGGCCTTGTTGAGTCTGTAGACGTGATCTGGAAATTTTGGATCCTCAAAACATGGTGGTTGAGCAACATATACTTCTTCCTCAAGCTTGCCATTGAGGAATGCACTTTTCACATCCATTTGATGCAAGATGATATTATGATGATTAGCATAAGCAAGCAATATGCGAATAGCCTCAAGTCTAGCAACAGGTGCAAAAGGTTCATCGAAATCAATTCCTTCAAACTGTGTGTAGGCTTGAGCTACAAGACGAGCCTTATTTCTCACCACAAGGCCATTGTCATCTTGTTTGTTGCGGTAGATCCATTTGGTGCTGATGATATTGTCTTGTGTGGGTCTGGTCGCTTAACAAGCTCCCACACATTGTAGATATCGAATTGATGCAATTCATCTTGCATAGCTTGAATCCATTCAGATTCCATGAATGCTTCATCAACTTTGGTGGGCTATGTGATAGAGACAAACACAAAATGCCCACAAAAGTTAGACAAATGTGAAGCTTTTGAGCGCATGAGAGGACCTGGTGTGTTGATGTCGTCGATGATTCTCTCAATCTGCACTTCGTTTGCAACGCGAGGATGAGCAGATTGACGACTTTGATTTGGCACAACATTTTCTTCAGTAGCACCAGTATAATTTTTTCACGATTCGGAATGACTTCTTCATCGGATTCTTCGGTAGGGATGACATCCTCAGTAGCCTTGAACTTGATGGATTCCTCATGTGACATTTCATCTAGCACAGGAGGTAGGTGCTCTCTTTGCGAGCCATTAGTTTCATCGAACCGCACACCTACAGTTTCAACAACCTTATGGTGATGGATGTTGAAGACTCTGTAGATGTGCGAGTCCTTCCCATAACCAAGCATAAAACCCTCATGTGATTTCGGTGCAAATTTAGAGTAGTGATGAGGATCTCTAATCCAGCATTTAGCACCGAAGATTTTGAAATAACTTACATTGGCTTTCTTGTCAGTGAGGAGTTCATATGAGGTCTTTTTGAAGAATTTGTGAAGATATACCATGTTGATGATGTGGCATGCAGTATTGATACGTCTCCAACGTATCTATAATTTATGAAGCATTCATGCTATTATATTATCTGGTTTGGGTGTTTATGGGCTTTACTAAGCACTTTTATATCATTTTTTGGGACTAACCTATTAACCAGAGGCCCAGCCCATATTGTTGTTTTCTTGCCTATTTTAGTGTTTCGAAGAAAAGGAATATCAAACGGAGTCCAAACGGAGTGAAACCTTCGGGAAAGTTATTTTTGGAACGGAAGCAATCCAGGGGACTTGGAGTGCAAGTCAGGGAAGCTTTGAGGAGGCCACGAGGCAGGGGGCGCCCACCCCCTCTGGGCGCGCCCTCCACCCTCGTGGGCCCCTCGCGGCTCCCCTGACTGACTTCTTTCGCCTATATAAGTCCATATACCCTAAAACCATCGAAGAACAAGATAGATCGGGAGTTCTGCCACCGCAAGCCTCTGTAGCTACCAAAAACCAATCGGGACCCTGTTCTGGCACCCTGCCGGAGGGGGGATCCCTCACCGATGGCCATCTTCATCATCCAGGCGCTCTCCATGATGAGGAGGGAGTAGTTCACCCTTGGGGCTGAGGGTATGTACCAGTAGCTATGTATTTGATCTCTCTCTCTCTCTCTCGTGTTCTTGATTTGGCACGATCTTGATGTATCGCGAGCTTTGCTATTATAGTTGGATCATATGATGTTTCTCCCCCTCTACTCTCTTGTAATGGATTGAGTTTTCCCTTTGAAGTTATCTTATCGGATTGAGTCTTTAAGGATTTTAGAACACTTGACGTATGTCTTGCCGTGCTTATCTGTGGTGACAATGGGATATTCACGTGATCCACTTGATGTATGTTTTGGTGATCAACTTGCGGGTTCAGTGACCTTGTGAACTTATGCATAGGGGTTGACACATGTTTTCGTCTTGACTCTCCGGTAGAAACTTTGGGGCACTCTTTGAAGTACTTTGTGTTGGTTGAATAGATGAATCTGAGATTGTGTGATGCATATCGTATAATCATGCCCACGGATACTTGAGGTGACAATGGAGTATCTAGGTGACATTAGGGTTTTGGTTGATTTGTGTCTTAAGGTGTTATTTTAGTATGAACTCTATGATAGATCGAATGGAAAGAATAGCTTTGTGTTATTTTACTACGGACTCTTGAATAGATCGATCTGAAAGGATAACTTTGAGGTGGTTTCGTATCCTACCATAATCTCTTCGTTTGTTCTCCGCTATTAGTGACTTTGGAGTGACTCTTTGTTGCATGTTGAGGGATAGTTATATGATCTAATTATGTTATTATTGTTGAGAGAACTTGCACTAGTGAAAGTATGAACCTTAGGCCTTGTTTCCTGGCATTGCAATACCGTTTACGCTCACTTTTACCACTTGTTACCTTGCTGTTTTTATATTTTCAGATTACAAATACTCATATCTACCATCCATATTGCACTTGTATCACCATCTCTTCGCCGAACTAGTGCACCTATACAATCTACCATTGTATTGGGTGTGTTGGGGACACAAGAGACTCTTTGTTATTTGGTTGCAGAGTTGCTTGAGAGGGACTATCTTCATCCTACGCCTCCCACGGATTGATAAACCTTAGGTCATCCACTTGAGGGAAATTTGCTACTGTCCTACAAACCTCTGCACTTGGAGGCCCAACAACGTCTATAAGAAGAAGGTTGTGTAGTAGACATCAAGCTCTTTTCTGGCGCCGTGGCCGGGGAGGTGAGTGCTTGAAGGTATATCTTTAGATCTTGCAATCGAATCTTTTAGTTTCTTGTTTTATCACTAGTTTAGTCTATAAAAGAAAATCACAAAAAAGGAATTGAGTTTGTTTCATACCCTTCATCTTTTTAATATCTTTCGTGAGAATGATGGTAAGGAAAATTGTGCTCAACTGCTAGAAGAAGAAATCTACAAAATGTTTGGCACTAAATATGTGAATGATGAGCATGATTGCAATGTTATTAGTATGAATTCTTTGAATACCCATGACGCTAATGTTATGCAAAGCCACAAGCTTGGGGATGCTATGTTTGATGAATATGATATTTTTTGTCCCCCAAGTTTTGATGAGAATATTTATTATGATGAAAGCATGCCTCCTATTTATGATGATTATATTGATGAAAGTGGATTTGGAGAGGTCATGACTTTATTTAGTGATGAATCCACTATTTCGGAAGAGGTTCCAATTGATTATGAGTATAAAGTTGCTATCTATGATGATTATTGTGATGACTTGTATGCTATTAAGAATAACGATAACCATGAAACTTGTCATCATGATTTTAGTTTCCAATTGGATTATGCCTCACATGATAGTTATTTTGTTGAGTTTGCTCCCACTACTATTCATGAGAAGAAATTTGATTATGTGGAGAGTAGTAAAAATTCTATGCAAGTAGATCATGAAAAGAATGCTTTAGGTGCTAGTTATATTGTTGAATTCATTCATGATGCTACTGAAAATTATTATGAGGGAGGAAAATATGCTCCATGAGAAAAAGATGGCACAGAAGCTAGTGCACTTCGTTTCATAGAAGAGGGGTTAGGATAAGCATATGAATAGGCAGAGAAATTCTTCGAGGACTTATGAACATAATTATTTGAAGAAGATTGCACATATTCATAACCTTTAGACTTTCCCTGCAAAACAGAAGCATTAGGATGATGATGTTCAATTGAGGATTTGGATCCATGTGAGGAATTTGATCCAAATGAAGAAATCGGTCCATAAGAGGACTTGGATCCATATGAAGATTTTGATCCATGTGAAGAATTTGATATGGGGTTCCTATTCTTCATAGGTGGTGTCATGATGACATTCACCTGAAGATTTTGGAGGCACCTTTTGGGAACCCAGGTTTTCATCATAGGGGACCATTCCTGCAGTTAGTACCAACATATCGAGCAAATACTTCACCATTCTGATTCTTGAACAGTTTATAGTTGGAGTCAAATGACTCATCAGAGGAATGTGAAGATTCACAAGTAAAGCCAGATAAAGTGCATGGATTTATAGGAGGTCCTTTCGAAGCAACCCATGAGGTTTTGCGGTACTACTCAGGTTTCCAGTAGGTCCCATCAACATTGAGTTTCCTCTCAAAGGCAATACCCTCTTTCCTAGGCTTCCTGTTCAAGATATGCTTTTTGAGCACATCACAAAGAGTCTGATGCCCTTTGAGGCTTTTGTATATGCCTATCACATACAATTCCTTAAACCCTGCATTATCGTCAGTGATACTTGTGGTATCCTCAAATGAGGAATTTGTGACCACAGAGACAGTTGAAGAATTTGCAGCAATAGAAGCATTTGAACATTCAGGTGAAGAATTAGCAGTTTCACGCTCAATGCATTTTAGACATGGTGGAATAAATTATTCCTGAGCAGAACTGATCTGTTGAGCAAGCAATGAATCATTTTCCTTCTGAAGATCCTCATAACTCACTTTTAACTTCTCAAGATCTTGCTTTCTCTGAAGAAATTCATAAGAAAGCTTCTCATGATCAGATAAAAGAGAGTTATGATGACTTTGAAGTTTATCAAACTTAGACTAGGACTTTGAAGATCATTAGTCAGAGCCTGAGTTCGATCGAATTCCACACCCAGCAGGTCATCGCTTTTGTCTAGTAGATTTTGAACCTTTTCCAAAGCCTTTTGTTGTTTAGTGGCAATAGTAACAAGCTTGGTTGTAACGCCCCGGATACAACTTTCCATATTCGTAACTCCAACTCTTGCCTTTTCCGGAGATGTGATATGTTATTTCCTTCGTGGTTGGGCTTTGTCTTTTGTTTTGCATTGTGTTCATGCCATGCATCTCATGTCATAGCATCATGTGCATTGCATCGGCATTGTTTTCGTAAAACTTGCATCTGCTCGTAATTGCCGCTTCTTCCGTGTCTCGACTGACCTTCTCTCAGTTTAATCGGACCACTCTCTTCTCTCTCTTTTCTGAGCTCATCAAACCCCTTTGCCGTCGTTGACCGTTCCGAGACCAATCGGGTTTTTCGAGTCCCTCTTGTCTAACCGCC
Source organism: Triticum aestivum (assembly GCF_018294505.1). Taxonomy (NCBI): domain Eukaryota; kingdom Viridiplantae; phylum Streptophyta; class Magnoliopsida; order Poales; family Poaceae; genus Triticum; species Triticum aestivum. Next base: position 626,696,580 of record NC_057804.1, read on the forward strand.
TAACCTCTCTGCACAAGCACCCCCCTCTTGCGCGTGTCCGAAACCTTCCCGGACCTGACCCGTTTTGTCGTTACCGATGGGTCCGGATCATCCCCCAACATCCATAAAATATCTTCGTTTTCTTAATTGGACTTCCTAACCTATTTTTTTCTCGACCGCCCGATTTCGATCGAACGGACGGGGTTAACCCCTGCCCTAATTCCCTTACTATTTAAACTAGTCCCCAACCCTAAAACCTAGGAAGCTGTCCCATCCATCCTCCTGCCGCCGCCACCTACCTACTCTCCCTCGGGATCCATCCCCTCCTCGATTTCACACTTCAGCCATGCCCGTGCCCTCCTCCACGCGCTGCCCCGCTGGACCTCTCCTGCAGCCCGAGTCCTTCGCCTCGCGCACCCGTCTCCTCTTATTGATCTGCCTAACCACCGGAGCTCCTTCGCCCGAGCACCCGTGGAGAGGGCCTCCCGAGCCTCCTCGCGCCGTGCCAGTGAGCCCGCCCTACTGTCGACCTCCAGGCCAGTCTCTCGCGCGCCGTCCTTCTCCTCCTTCCTTCCTTCTTTTCTTCTCTGCATCCTCAACTCCCTCTCAACTCTCTCTCTGTATAGGAAACCACCATGGCTGCCCAGGGTTTTCTCTTGCCTCGATCCGTCAAGGCCGCCAGATCCAGCGAGGACCTCCACCACCCGTCCGTCGCACCTGGCCCCGTTCGCCTCCATGCAGTCCCCGCTGGTCTTCCTTCACAACGCTGCCGCCTTGAACTTCTCCCACCGGACTCTGTTTTCCCCTGCATCGCGTCGGCCGAGCAGCTCCACCATGCTAGTCCGTCGAGGCCGGTCCTCCTCGCCGCCCTCTTGTCCGGATCCAGCTACCCCGTCGCGCCGCCCGCCACCAAGTCCTTCGTCACCGGCCTCTGCTTCCTTTATATCAGCAGAAGCCCTGCTCGTCCCGCGCGCCTAGAGATCGAGCAGCAGCGCTCGTTCTCAAGAGTGTTGACCAGGCCCGCAGCCGCAACAGCGTGTGGCCCACCTCCCTCCGTCGCCAAGGCGTAGAGCCCCTTCCAGTCGCCCTCTCCACAAGCGGGTCGAAGCCCATGGGTGAGGCCACACCCCAGCGCCCCCTCCTCTCTTTTTCCTACTGTTGGGCCAGCCAGATTAGGCCCAGTGTAGTATTTTTTCAGATCTGCGGTTTTAGCATTTATCCCAGGATTTTCAGAATTGCAGAAAAACCCTCAATGTTCATGCATTTAATAACTCACAAATGGTGCATCGGATTAAAATATTTCAAACATGTGAAATGCTTAGAATTTTGTGTAGATTAATAATATGCCACTTTCATCCATGTTTAAAATATTTAAAATGTTGTTTGTTTAAATTTGCTCAAATGCCATGTTAAAATGATTTATTTCATAACTAAATAACCGTAGCTCGGTTTATTAAAAAAAATTATATGTAAATGGGGTGGGAAAATGCCTAGTTTAACATGGTGGACCTTATTTTCTTGTTTAACAACATTAAAATTGTGTTTAGGGGAGAACAATACCAAAATTCATATTTGCATATGGGGATTTTTCCGGAATTGTTGTTTGTTGTTCCAGCCTCATTTAAACTTGCCTAAATAGTTAGTTTACTTATGCTTCACCCCTTGCCATGTTTAACAACATTTAACATTGTTGTGTACCTAAACGAGAGCGAACTAAATAACTCGGATGTGGTGTTTCATCAATATGCAACTCGTTGCATATTGAGCTCCACTTAACTTGTAGTATTGTTTGTCGCATTTTGCCATGCCATGCCTCTTTAAACCGGACATGCATCATACTTGTTTGTGCATCATGCCATGTTTATGCTTGTGCATTTACCATGTTGTTTGTTTCTTTCCGGTGTTGCTTCTTAGTTCCGGTAATGTTGCGATTGTGAGGATTTGTTCGACTACTCCCGTTCGTCCTCTTCATGGACTTGTTCTTCTTCCTCGCGGGATTTCAGGCAAGATGACCGCTACCCTGGATCTCACTACTATCATTGCTATGCTAGTTGCTTCGCTCTATCGTTTTGCTGCGTTACCTATCTTTTGTTCATCAAGCCTCCCAAATTGACATGAACCTCTAACCTTTGACACCCTTCCTAGCAAACCGTTGCTTGGCTATGTTACCGTTTTTGCTCAGCCCCTCTTATAGCGTTGTTAGTTGCAGGTGAAGTTGAAGATTGCTCCATGATGGACAGGTTTATGTTGGGATATCACAATATCTCTTATATTATTAATGCATCTATATACTTGGTAAAGGGTGGAAGACTCGGCCCTATGCCTGGTGTTTTGTTCCATTCTTGCCGCCCTAGTTTCTGTCATACCGGTGTTATGTTCCCGAATTTTGCGTTCCTTACGCGGTTGGGTGATTTATGGGACCCCCTTGACAGTTCACTTTGAATAAAACTCCTCCAGCAAAGCCCAACCTTGGTTTTACCATTTGCCTCACCACCACCTATAACCTTCCCTTGGGTCGGCCAACCCAAGGGTCATCTTTATTTTAGCCCCCCCGGGCCAGTGCTTCTCTAAGTGTTGGTCCGAACTGAGCTGCCTGTGGGGCCACCTCGGGGCAACTTGAGGGTTGGTTTTACTCGTAGCTAGTCTCATCCAGTGTTGCCCTGAGAACGAGATATGTGCAGCTCCTATCAGGATTTGTCGGTGCATCGGGCGGCTTTGCTGGTCTTTTTGTTTTACCATTGTCGAAATCTCTTGTAAACCGGGACTCCGAGTCTGATCGGGTCTTCCTGGGAGAAGGTATATCCTTCGTTGATCGCGAGAGCTTATCATGGGCTAAGTCAGGACACCCCTGCAGGGTATAAACTTTCGAAAGCCGTGCCCACGGTTATGGGCAGATGGGAATTTGTTAATGTCCGGTTGTAGATAACTTGACACCAGATCCGAATTAAAACGCATCAACCGCGTGTGTAGCCGTGATTGTCTCTTTTCGGCGGAGTCCGGGAAGTGAACACGGTCTTTGGGTTATGTTTGACGTAAGTTGGAGTTCAGGATCACTTCTTGATCATTGCTAGCTTCACGACCGTTCCTTTTGCTCTCTTCTCGCTCTTATTTACGTATGTTAGCCACCATATCATGCTTAGTCGCTACTGCAACCTCACCACTTTACCCCTTCCTTTCCCTTTAAGCTTTGCTAGTCTTGATACCCATGGTAATGGGATTGCTGAGTCCTCGTGGCTCATAGATTACTACAACAACAGTTGCAGGTACAGGTTATGCGATGAACATGACGTGAGAGCGATGCTTGCTTGCGTTGAGTTCTTCTCCTGCTTCTTCGATCAGGGGATAGGTTCCAGGTCGGCAGCCCGGGCTAGCAAGGTGGATGTCGTTTGAGTTTCTGTTTGTGTTTCATCCGTAGTCGGATGATGCTCTTATGTAAGATGATGTTGTATTCTTGTGGCATTGTATGCCTTATGTATGTATCCCCATCTATTATGTAATGTTGATGTAATGATATCCACCTTGCAAAAGCGTTTCAATATGCGGTTCTATCCTTGGTGGGACCTTCGAGTCTCTTTAGGATAGTATCGCATATTGGGTGTGACATGTTGGTATCAGAGCCTCGACCGACCATAGGAGCCTCCTTGATTGTTGGCCATTGTTGAGTCTAGAAGAAAACTATTTTGAGTCTTAGGATTATATATATCGGAGAGTAGGATTCTTTTTACTCCTCAGCTCCCTTCGTCGCTCTAGTGAGGTCTCCTGACGTAGATGTTTTGACTTTCTTCTCCTCAAATTTCACAAAAAAAATTAGGATCACGCGGGTATCTTGGAATCGTTCCGATGGTTTTGTGATGAGAACATTGTTCTTGGTGCCTCCTGTCTTTTATGTGGCAGTGACCCGGGAGTTGAGCTCCGAGGTGTTGTCGTCACAATTTTATCGTTGCAGTTCTGGAATACCTGAGTTTTGCCGACATCGAAAATCTCTTTTATGCAGTTGTTGGTGAGATAACCTCGACGCCACCCAGTACTGGGGCGGGAGTTCGGGAGTACTGCCATAGCTCGTATAACGGATGCTTTTTGAAGGTTGAGGTACACGATTTCCGGAGTTTTCTCGGTTATGTGTTGACGGATGGATACAGCTGGATGTAGGGATTGTTAGTTTGGGTGAGATATATTGCTTCCCCTGTATCCCCAACACCAGATTGCATAACCAGAAAGTTTCGGGAATTTTATAGGTGGGAATTCAAGTAGCTCCTAGAATATCTTTCCGACAGATGCATGATATGGGATTGGGTAAATCTCTATCATATGTATTTGTTCCGGCTTATTTTGCAAGCCAAATCCTTTGTTTTGTTTTATTTGTGGTATTCGAGTTGCTTCGAAGTCAAATGTTGAATCCATACCTTTCAAGCGATGTTCCCATATTTCTATGGGAGTACTAATCCTTTTGATCATCGAGATTGTCACGTCAATTCTTTCCAACCGGTGTGCTTCTCTTCAAGTGGATCCGATCATTTCAACATTCGCAAGATCAATTCTAAGTTTTCTCACCGGTGTTTGTTCATCCATCCCAAGTTGCCTTTGTTTTCCCACCCTCCCACCCTTTTCTTCAAGGACTCATATATTTTAATCAAGTATCAATTTATTCATGTGAAGTCTCTTCACTTTTTTCAATCATTGTTCTGATCCGGTGATCCCTCATGAAGATACTAACGGAGCTTCAAGTTCATCATTCTTCATTCTCGTATTCTTCTCCGGTGGATTAGTTTCAAGCTTTTAGTGTTGATCATATTCTTTTCCTCGTGTAAAATGCTTTTTCATACCGGTGCACCTCTTAATCATTCACCTCTCACTATTTTCATTGGTTCCGGAGTGTACAAGATATCTCAGAAGATTCACATTTCCATTCCCAATCCGTTCAAGTTACCTCGAGGTTTTTTCTCTCATTCAAGCTTTAATTCTACCGGTGCAGTCTCTATTTCAAGCAATCCTTCAACGATGGTTCTTTCAAGTGGGCCCATAACCCACAGGTCTTTTCCCAGGATCTTACCTGACTCTTCTAATTATTCCGGTGCTACTACAAATTCTTTTCAGAGTTTGACGTAAGAATGAATTTCATCAGTCAGATCGTTTCCAAGATCAATTTCAAATCATTTTCATTGTGGCCTCCTACCTCTTCGCTTTTCGTTCCCCCGGAGTGCCTTAACAATTGTGGTGGTGTTTCTCGTTGTCATTTGAAGATTGAAGAAGAGTTCCTCTTAAACCTGTACCCGTTCTTCCAAAGATGTATAGTTCAAGCTTGATGACATCCTCTCATAGTTGTTTTCGATTGTGAGAATTCTTTTCACCCACCCGGAGCATTTCATGAGTTGTTTCCATTTTTTTCCTCCAAAGGCCATCATGTCATAATTCTTCATTCTCAGCGTGTAGCTATCATTCTCCAAATCTTACCGGTGCATCGTTCAAATACCCTCTAATCAGTTCATGATTTCTTTGTTCTCATGTATCTAAATCCCCTCAAGTATCTTCATTCGTTTTCCAATTCTTCCCGGTGATTTGTGCCTTTGCTACTTTCATTTACAATTCTTTCGGTGGTTCATTCAAGATTTCACTTCCTTCGTTATCATATCAATTCATTCGTTGTTCCCAAATCCCACCGGAGGTTCCATCTATACCTTCTCAAGTTTACGCTATATCTCTCTTAATCCTTTCTACGAGAATAAGTAGTATGCCAAATCCGTTGCTTGTCATCAATTTAAATTGGTGAAGGATACACATAACGTAATTCTTATTTTTGTTTCATCCAAGTGATCTAGTTTCTTCTTTCGAGAGTTGTTCATCATGTCACATTTCTCGGTTTGAGATACTTCATCTTTTCTTTTCCGGAGTTCCAAGTTTTCCACTTTATCTCGTCGCGAAGCTCCATCTAAATCATCGCAAGTCTTCACCTTGTGTTCCCAACTTCTCTTTCTTTTATCATCCTTTTATTAACGGAGTTCTTCATGGAGGCTCTACATGGTGGTCGTCAAGGATTCCTTTCATTCTTCATTTTTCTTCAAGATTTCTCTCGAAGTTATGACCCGCCAAGCTATACTCTAAAATAAACATGGTGCACAACACATGTTTTGTTTTGAGGAGCTCAAGTATTCTTCATCTTGCATTCCAAAGTGCAATTCTTTCTACCTTATCTTTTGAGGTGGTGTTATGTCACTCTTGACAATTTCCTTCATGTTTCATGATTCTTATGTTGTCAAGAATGAGGTATTTTAAATCCATAATTTTCTCTTCGTTCAAGAGATCTTTTCGACCAATCAACTTCTTCGTTGGAGTTATCTTGTGTCAGATTTCACCTAAAGCCTTTCCTTAAGGGTTGTTGCTATTTGTGGTGATTATGCCTGACCCAAGCTTGCTCTTTATCCTCTTGGTGGAAGAAGTTTTCATCTCTTGTTTGATCTCAAACAAGCAATTGTTTTTCGTTAGTGGCAGAATTTCACCTCAAGTGTTGAGATGTTTCCATAAGCCCACTACAAGCTTATTCTTTTCGTTGTTGGTTTTGCAACAACTCCGTTATAACCTTCTTGGAAGGGTGCTTTCCAAGCTCATTTGTGGCAAAAGTTGGCATTTTCTCCTACATTCTGTTATTCCAATGGTCTATCTTCTATTCTTTCTTCCGGAGGCATTGTGATGTTGCTCTTTTCATTCATCATCTCGAATTGTGAGGATCGTGTTCTTTTCGTGCTTATCCATTTAACTGGAGTGTTATGTCTTCTCTTCAAGTTCTTTTCATCTTATCAAGTTTTCCTTCTTCTATCAGTCGGAGTGCTGCCCAAATTATATCAATCTTATTCCTTCTCTATCTAGTTTTAAACGGAGTGGTTTCAATATCTATCTTATCACTAAACCTCTTAGTTCTCGTCGTATCCCTTGTTCCTCTTTTCTAATGGAGTGTTTTCAACTTTGTTCATCTTCGTTGTTTTCTTTCTTTCATTTTGCACAACCTCTCAAGGTTCATGGTTTCACTCGTTTGTCAAAGAAGCAATTTAGTTTACCTCTTATCTTCCTCTTCCTTTTCCCTCCGGTGCCATCCTAGATCTCGGGACGAGATCCTCTCGTAGTGGTGGAGTGTTGTAACGCCCCGGATACAACTTTCCATATTCGTAACTCCAACTCTTGCCTTTTCTGGAGATGCGATATGTTATTTCCTCCGTGGTTGGGCTTTGTCTTTTGTTTTGCATCGTGTTCATGCCATGCACCTCATCTCATAGCATCATGTGCATTGCATCGGCATTGTTTTCGTAAAACTTGCATCTGCTCGTAGTTGCCGCTTCTTCCGTGTCTCGACTGACCTTCTCTCAGTTTAATCGGACCACTCTCTTCTCTCTCTTTTCTGAGCTCATCAAACCCCTTTGCCGTCGTTGACCATTCCGAGACCAATCGGGTTTTTCGAGTCCCTCTTGTCTGACCGCCTAACCTCTCTGCACAACCACCCCCCTCTTGCGCATGTCCGAAACCTGCCCGGACCTGACCCGTTCTGTCATTACCGATGGGTCCGGATCATCCCCCAACATCTATAAAATATCTTCCTTTTCTTAATTGGACTTCCTAACCTTTTTTTTTTCTCGACCGCCTGATTTCGATCGGACAGACGGGGTTAGCCCCTGCCCTAATTCCCTTACTATTTAAACTAGTCCCCAACCCTAAAACCTAGGAAGCTGTCCCATCCATCCTCCTACCGCTGCCACCTACCTACGTGGGATACATCCCCTCCTCGATTTCACACTTCAGCCATGCTCGTGCCCTCCTCCACGCGCCGCCCCGCTGGACCTCTCCTACAGCCCGTGTCCTTCGCCTCGCGCGCCCGTCTCCTCTTGCTGATCTGCCTCACCACCGGAGCTCCTTCGCCCGAGCACCCGTGGAGAGGGCCTCCCGAGCCTCCTCGCGCCGTGCCAGTGAGCCCGCCCTGCCGTCGACCTCCAGGCCAGTCTCTCGCGTGCCGTCCTTCTCCTCCTTCCTTCTTTTCTTCTCTGTGTCCTCAACTCCCTCTCGACTCTCTCTCTCTGTACAGGAAACCACCATGGCCGCCCAGGGTTTTCTCCTGCCTCGATCCGTCAAGGCCGACAGATCCAGCGAGGACCTCCACCACCCGTCCGTCGCACCTGGCCCCGTTCGCCTCCACGCAGTCCCCGCTGGTCTTCCTTCACAACGCTGCCGCCTTGAACTTCTCCCGCCGGACTCTATTTTCCCCTGCATCGCGTCGGCCGAGCAGCTCCACTGCGCTAGTCCGTCGAGCCGGTCCTCCCCGCCACCCTCTCGTCCGGATCCAGCCACCCCGTCGCGCCGCCCGCCACCAAGTCCTTCGTCACCGGCCTCTGCTTCCTCTGTACAAGCAGAAGCCCTGCTCGTCCCACGCGCCTAGAGATCGAGCAGCAGCGCTCGTTCTCGAGAGCGTTGACCAGGACTGCAGCCGCAACAGCGTGTGGCCCAGCTCCCTCCGTCGCCAAGGCCTAGCGCCCCTTCCAATCGCCCTCTCCACAAGCGGGCCGAAGCCCATGGGTGAGGCCACACCCCAGCGCCCCCTCCTCTGTTGTTCCTACTGGTGGGCCAGCTAGATTAGGCCCAGTGTAGTATTTTTTCAGATCTGCGATTTTAGCATTTATCCCAGGATTTTCAAAATTGCAGAAAAACCCTCAATGTTCATGCATTTAATAACTCACAAATGGTGCATCGGATTAAAATATTTCAAACATGTAAAATGCTTAGAATTTTGTGTAGATTAATAATATGCCACTTTCATCCATGTTTAAAATATTTAAAATGTTGTTTGTTTAAATTTGCTCAAATGCCATGTTAAAATGATTTATTTCATAACTAAATAACCGTAGCTCGGTTTCTTATAAACTTTATATGTAAATGGGGTGGAAAAATGCCTAGTTTAACATGGTGGACCTTATTTTCCTGTTTAACAACATTAAAATTGTGTTTAGGGCAGAACAGTACCAAAATTCATATTTGCATATGGGGATTTTTCCGGAATTGTTGTTTGTTGTTTCGGCCTCATTTAAACTTGCCTAAATAGTTAGTTTACTTATGCTTCACCCCTTGCCATGTTTAACAACATTTAACATTGTTGTGTACCTAAACGAGAGCGAACTAAATAACTCGGATGTGGTGTTTCATCAATATGCAACTCGTTGCATATTGAGCTCCACTTAACTTGTAGTATTGTTTGTCGCATTTTGCCATGCCATGCCTCTTTAAACCGGACATGCATCATACTTGTTTGTGCATCACGCCATGTTTATGCTTGTGCATTCATGTTGTTTGTTTCTTTCCGGTGTTGCTTCTTAGTTCCGGTAATGTTGCAATTGTGAGGATTTGTTCGACTTCTCCCGTTTGTCCTCTTCATGGACTCGTTCTTCTTCCTAGCGGGATTTCAGGCAAGATGACCGCTACCCTGGATCTCACTACTATCATTGCTATGCTAGTTGCTTCGCTCTATCATTTTGCTGCGTTACCTATCTTTTGTTCATCAAGCCTCCCAAATTGCCATGAACCTCTAACCTTTGACACCCTTCCTAGCAAACCGTTGCTTGGCTATGTTACCGCTTTTGCTCAGCCCCTCTTATAGCGTTGTTAGTTGCAGGTGAAGTTTAAGATTGCTCCATGATGGACAGGTTTATGTTGGGATATCACAATATCTCTTATATTATTAATGCATCTATATACTTGGTAAAGGGTGGAAGACTCGGCCCTATGCCTGGTGTTTTGTTCCACTCTTGCTGCCCTAGTTTCTGTCATACCGGTGTTATGGTCCCGGATTTTGCGTTCCTTACGCGGTTGGGTGATTTATGGGACCCCCTTGACAGTTCACTTTGAATAAAACTCCTCCAGCAAAGCCCAACCTTGGTTTTACCATTTGCCTCACCACCACCTATACCCTTCCCTTGGGTCGGCCAACCCAAGGGTCATCTTTATTTTAGCCCCCCCGGGCCAGTGCTTCTCTAAGTGTTGGTCCGAACTGAGCTGCCTACGGGGCCACCTCGGGGCAACTTGAGGGTTGGTTTTACTCGTAGCTAGTCTCATCCGGTGTTGCCCTGAGAACGAGATATATGCAGTTCCTATCAGGATTTGTCGGCGCATCGGGCGGCTTTGCTGGTCTTGTTTTACCATTGTCGAAATGTCTTGTAAATCAGGACTCCGAGTCTGATCGGGTCTTCCTGGAGAAGTTATATCCCTCGTTGATCACGAGAGCTTATCATGGGCTAAGTTGGGACACCCCTGCAGGGTATAAACTTTCGAAAGCCGTGCCCATGGTTATGGGCAGATGGGAATTTGTTAATGTCCGGTTGTAGATAACTTGACACCAGATCCGAACTAAAACGCATCAACCGCTTGTGTAGCCATGATGGTCTCTTTTCGGCGGAGTCCGGGAAGTGAACACGGTCTTTGGGTTATGTTTGACGTAAGTAGGAGTTCAGGATCACTTCTTGATCATTGCTAGCTTCACGACCGTTCCTTTTGCTCTCTTCTCGCTCTTATTTACGTATGTTAGCCACCATATCATGCTTAGTCACTGCTGCAACCTCACCACTTTACCCCTTCCTTTCCCTTTAAGCTTTGCTAGTCTTGATACCCATGGTAATGGGATTGCTGAGTCCTCGTGGCTCACAGATTACTACAACAACAGTTGCAGGTACAGGTTATGCGATGAACATGACGCGAGAGCGATGCTTGCTTGTGTTGAGTTCTTCTCCTGCTTCTTCGATCAGGGGATAGGTTCCAGGTCGGGAGCTTGGGCTAGCAGGGTGGATGTCGTTTGAGTTTCTGTTTGTGTTTCATCCGTAGTCGGGTGATGCTCTTATGTAAGATGATGTTGTATTCTTGTGGCATTGTATGCCTTATGTATGTATCCCCATCTATTATGTAATGTTGATGTAATGATATCCACCTTGCAAAAGCGTTTCAATATGCGGTTCTATCCTTAGTGGGACCTCCGAGTCTCTTTAGGATAGTATCGCATATTGGGCGTGACATTGGTATAATTAGGTCCGAAGGCATCATCATCATCAGATTCATCATAATCATCACTAGAGTCAGATGAGGCGTAATCAGGTACCTTTGCACCCTTAGCCATGAGGCATAGTGTGGATGATGATGATTTTTATTCAAAAGTCATCGTTTTGAGAGATTCCTTGTAATCATCAAACCAGGCATCATGACGAGTTCGATGACCTTCATATACCTCATAGAGTCGGTCCTAGATAAGCTTCGCATGATTGAGATGCATGATGTTCCTGAACTGATTTTGGGACAAACAGGAGCAGATGATGTCCTTTGTAGTGAGGTTAAGTAGAGTGTACTTGCAAATATCATCAGCTTCCGCCATCTTGCATAGTTCAGTAAGACCAATATCAGTGATGGTCCAGAGTTTGATGTTCATCGCCATGAGGCGCTTCTTCATCATGGCATTCCACTTGGGATAATCATGACCGTCAAAGATGGGGCATGTCACATTCTTCATTCCTGCAGTCGACATAACTAAAACTCTAGGTGGTTAAACAAAAATCACACAGAACAAGGGAGTACCTTGCTCTGATACCAATTGAAAGTGCGTTATATCGACTAGAGGGGGTGAATAGGAGATTTTTACAAATTTGTCACTGAGGAATTTCTAGGTGAAGAAATTCCTAAGCAACGACACACTCGCTGTGGAATAAGTACTCAGGTATAAGCATAGCAGAGCAATAGCATAGTCATCATGATGAAATGAAAACAAGCGCAAAGTACAAATAGTGTGAAAACAGGATAAGCAGGCTGAAGACAGTGAGACTGAAGAAATAGAATTGAAGAATTAGAGAAAGTCTTCAGTCAAAGTCTTCAACCAGTAATGATCAGGTTCATGAACGCATGAATGAGGAAATGAAAGGGTTGAGGAAATAGAACCAGTTGGCTAGGTGAAGACAATGATTTGGTAGACCAGTTCCAACTATTGTGACAGTTGTACGTCTGGTTGGAGCGGCTGAGTATTTAAACTCGAGGACACACAGTCCTGGACACACGGTCCTTACCGTATTCTCCTTGAGCTAAAGTCACACATACCTCGCCCAATCACTCGTGGTAAGTCATCAGGTGACTCCCAAACCTTCATAGACTTGGTTACTTTGCGATCCACAATTCCTCTTGGATGCTCAGACCATGACCCCTAACCGTTTGGAGGATCCACAGTCCTTAAAGGTAACAAGCATCAGTTCCACACAGGAACAATCTCTTCAGTGATGCTCAATCACTTTGGATTTGTAGGTGTTTGGGTTTGGGTTTTGGGGTTTTCCTCACTTGATGATTTTCGCTCAAAGTCCTCGAAGGATGGGATGCTATCAATGACAAGTGTCAGTTTCTCTCGGAGCAGCCAACCAGCTAGTGGTTGTAGGGGGCGGCTATTTATAGCCTAGGGAGCAGCCCGACATGATAAGACATAAATGCCCTTCAATGATATGACCGTTAGGTGGGTAGATATTTTGGGACAGCTGGCGCATAGCACATAAACGGTCGGATATTTGAGGTTCAAATTCCATGGGGCTATCATGTTCCTCACTGTGTAGGCAATCCGCACTGGCGAATTCCTAACTCCTCAGTCAGAACAAATTCCTCAGAGACCAGAAGATCTTCGTTTGTGTCACTGAAGAAATTGACTGAACTGATATGAGATTTCCAATGGCTTCACTCGAAGGATTGGGTAGGTGTAGGAGTTTGAGTTGAGCATTACTTGGAAATCAATTTCCTTAGTATTACCTCGACCCCCTATAACAGTACGGTGTTTCCTATAACTCAATAAAGAGAAAAAGAAACTACGAAAACAAAAGTCTTCATGCTTCATAATCCTCGCATGAATATCCAAGTCTTCAAGGTCACACCAACTTCTTCAGTTCCAAAGTCTTCAGGAGACCAAAGTCTTCAGCTGAAGACATTCATTTTTTGTAGTCGACATTCATTGTAAATATCAAACTGATCATCGACTTATAGAGCCTGTGTACACTCATAAACATATTAGTCCCTTAACCTATAAGTCTTCAATATACCAAAATCACTAAGAAGCACTAGATGCACTTACAGCCTCACAAAGTTCATGGAACTGTTAAATCGCTAAACGAAACACAGAGAGAATGGGTGGCTGAGCTTGGGTTTGCTCACTTTTTAGATACCAAATTGCCACCTCCCAAGAGCCATAACTCTTTGGCTGATTGATTAGGTTGATTGGAAGAAGAAAACACTGCTGATCAAAGGCAAGCACATAAAAATCAGGAAGCTTGTCAAAAGGATGCTGGGAGTACCCGATGGTAGGATAAAAGTTCCAATGCCTCGTCATGGACCTAACAAGCACAAGCTTAGGGACCCAAACAAGGAAGAAAAGGAAATTAGAGAAGAGTCAAGAGGCAGTGGAAAGCCAGTTAAATACTTTGTTGACAAGCTACCTGGAATAATGGAGAGGGGTAAGTTAACACGCTCGCGTAGCTCGCAACACCACAGGCACCATAGAACTGTACCCACCCACACGTGTCACCTGGACAAGCGTCACCGCACCACTACATCCGGGGATAAGTTAACAGGAATCGGTCATTCACATGCTTAGTCATAAAATCCTACATAAAACTTGTAGACCACTAAATATGATGTGTTTGATTCCTTGCAATAGTTTTGCAATATGGAGATGATACTATGAGGGTGGTGCTAGTGAATGATTATGGTTTAGTAAGAATATTGGTGTTAAGGTTCTGTTGGGTAACGTTGCATGGAATTTCAAAATTTTCTACGCACACGCAATGATCTATCTATGGAGATGCATAGCAATGATGGGAAGAGTGTGTCTACGTACCCCATAGACTGTAAGCGGAAGCATTAGACAATACGGTTGATGTAGTCGAACTTCTTTGTGATCCAGCCGATCAAGTACCGAACACACGGCACCTCCACGTTCATCACACGTTCAGCTCAATGACATCCACGCCTTCTTGATCCAGCAAGACGGCGAGGTAGTGGATGAGTTCCAGCAGCACGACGGCGTGGCAACGGTGATGGTGAAGTTATCTCCGCAGGGCTTCGCCTAAGCACTACAAAAATATGACCGAGGATGTAAACGGTGGAGGGGCGCCACACACGGCTAAGATTATGTCGTGGGTGTGTGGCGCCCCCTCCCTCATGTATATATAGGTGGAGGGAGGGAGGACGAGCCAAGGGGAGCGCCCCAAGTAGGCCGAATCCTACTCGGGGTCCTCCTAAAGGTGGCCCCCTGCCTTATTTGCCGGAGGTGAAAGAGAAAAGTGGGAAATAAAAGGAAAGGGGAGGCCGAGTCCCCCTCCTTCCTTCCTCCCACTTGGTCGGCTGCCTTGGAGGGGCTGCGCCAGCCCCTTGTGGGCTGGTGTGCCCCTCCCTCATGGCCCAGTAGGCCCATTATCCTCCCGGGGGTGCCTGGTACCCCCTCCGGTACTCCGATAAGTACTAGATACCCTCTGAAACACTTTCGGTGTCTGAATACCATCACCCTATATATCAATCTTTACCTCTTGACTATTTTGAGACTCCTCGTCATGTCTGCGATCTCATCCGAGACTCCGAACAACATTCAGTCACCAAATCATATAACACTATATCATCAACGAACGTTAAGCGTGCGGACCCTACGGGTTCGAGAACTATGTAAACATGACCGAGACACTTCTCCGGTCAATAACCGATAGTGGAACCTGGATGCTCATATTGGCTCCCACATATTCTACGAATATCTTTATCGGTCAAACCGTTATGACAACATACCTAATTCCCTTTGTCCATCGGTATGTTACTTGCCCGAGATTCGATTGTCGGTATCTTCATACCTAGTTCAATCTTGTTACCGGCAAGTCTCTTTACTCTTTCCGTAATACATCATCTTGCAACTAACTCATTAGTCACTTTGCTTGCAAGGCTACTTATGATGTGTATTACTGAGAGGCCCAGAGATACCTCTCCGATACTTGGAGTGACAAATCCTAATCTCGATCTATGCCAACTCAACAAACACCTTCGGAGATACCTGTAGAGCATCTTTATGATCACCCAGTTATGTTGTGATGTTTGATAGCACACAAGGTATTCCTACAGTATTCGGGAGTTGCATAATCTCATAGTCGAAGGAATATGTATTTAACATGAAGAAAGCGATAGCAGTAAACTGAACGATCAATATGCTAAGCTAACGAATGGGTCTTGTCCATCACATCATTCTCATAATGATGTGATCCCGTTATCAAGTGACAACTCATGACCATGGCTAGGAAATCTTAACCATCTTTGATCAACGAGCTAGTCTAGTAGAGGCTCATTAGGGACACAATATTTTGTCTATGTAATACAATTCTAGCATGAATAATAAACATTTATCATGAATACGGAAATATAATAATAACAACTTTATTATTGCCTCTAGGGCATATTTTCATTAGTCTCCCACTTGCACTAGAGTCAATAATCTAGTTCACATTGCCATGTGATTAACATAAAAAGTCTTCACTAGAGTCAATAATCTAGTTCACATCATCATGTGTTCAACACCCAAAGAGTTTACTAGAGTCAATAATCTAGTTCACATCGCCATGTGATTAAAAAAGGTGTGACCATGTTTTTCTTGTGAGAGAAGTTTATTCAACGGGTCTGTCATATTTAGATCCGTTAGTATTTTGCAAATTTCTATGTCTACAATGCTCTACATGGAGCTACTCCAGCTAATTGCTCCCACTTTCAATATGTATCCAGATTGAGACTCAGAGACATCTGGATCAAAGTCAAAGCTTGCATTGACGTAACCCTTTACGACGAACTCTTTATCACCTCCATAATCGAGAAATATTCTCTTAGCCTTCTTAAGGTACTAAGGATAATTTTTGACCACTGTCTAGTGATCTACTTCTGGATCACTATTGTAACCCTTTGCTAAACTCATAGCAAGGTGATACATCTCCAACGTATCTACTTTTCCAAACTCTTTTGCCCTTGTTTTGGACTCAAATTTGCATGATTTGGATGGAACTAACCCGGACTACTGCTGTTTTCAGCATAATTGCCATGGTGTTATTTTTGTGCAGAAATAAAAGTTCTCGGAATGACTTGAAACTTCACGGGGTCACTTTTTGGAATTAATAAAAAATACTAGCAAAAGAATCAGCTGAAGGGGGCCCACACCCTGTCCATGAGGGTGGGGGTGTGCCCTACCCCTTGGGCGCAGCCCTGCCTCATGGGCCCCCTGGAGCTCCACCGACCTCAACTCCAACTCCATATATTCACGTTCGGGGAGAAAAAATCAAAGAGAAGGATTCACCGCGTTTTACAATACAGAGCCGCCACCAAGCCCTGTTCTTCCTCGGGAGGGCTGATCTGGAGCCCGTTCCGGGCTCCGTAGAGGGGAATCCATCGCCATCATCATCATCAACCATCCTCCATCACCAATTTCATGATGCTCACCGCCGTGCGTGAGTAATCCCATCGTACTCTCGCTGGACGGTGATGGGTTGGATGAAATTTACCATGTAATCGAGTTAGTTTATTAGGGTTTGATCCCTAGTATATCCATTATGTTCTAAGATTGATGTTGCTATGACTTTGCCATGCTTAATGCTTGTCACTAGGGCCCGAGTGCCATGATTTCAGATCTGAACCTATTATGTTTTCATGAATATATGAGTGTTCTTGATCCTATCTTGCAAGTTATAGTCACCTACTACGTGTTATGATCCGACAACCCAGAGTGACAATAGTCGGGACACTTCCCGGTGATGACCGTAGTTTGAGGAGTTCATGTATTCACTAAGTGCTAATGCTTTGGTCTGGTTCTCTATTAAAAAGAGGCCTTAATATCCCTTAGTTTCCATTAGGACCCCGCTGCAATGGGAGGGTAGGACAAAAGATGGCATGCAAGTTCTCTTCCATAAGCATGCATGACTATATTCGGAATACATGCATACATTATATTGATGAACTGGAGCTAGTTCTGTGTCACCCTTTTGTTATAACTGTTGCATGATGAATGTCATCCGACATAATTATCCATCATTGATCCATTGCCTACGAGCTCATTTCATATTGATCTTTGCTAAGTTACTTCTCCGTTGCCATTGTTACGATTGCTACAAAACTGCTATTGTTACATTTGCCACCATTACTGTTACTACCATACTACTTTGCTACTAAATACTTTGCTACAGATATTAAGTCTTCAGGTGTGGTTGAATTGAAAACTCAGCTGCTAATACTTGAGAATATTCTTGGGCTCCCCTTGTGTCGAATCAATAAATTTGGGTTTAATACTCTACCCTCAAAAACTATTGCGATCCCCTATACTTGTGGGTTATCAAGACCTTTTTCTGGCGTCGTTGCCGGGGAGCATAGCTCTATTCTGTGAGTCACTTTGGATTTACATCTGTTGATCACTATGAGGAATTTGAAAGACAATAAAACCAAGATCTATCCCTCACCTATGAGGGGAGGTAAGGAACTGCCATCTAGCTCTGCACTTGATTCACCTTTTGTTTTGAGTAAGCTTGCAACACCTATACCTGCTATTGATTCTAATATGTCACATGTTATTGATAATGCCACTTCTGCTATGCATGATGCTTATGATGATACTACTTCTCTGCTTGATAATAATGTGCCACTAGGTGAATTTCTTGATGAACAACTTGCTAGGGTTAGAGAGAATGAAATTACTGAAACTGATGATATTAGTGAATCTGATGATGAGGATTATCCCCCTAGATATGAATTACCTGTTGTACGTGAGGGTTATGTTAGGGATGAAGAAACTGCTTGAGACTTTTTTCTTGCAATGATAGATATGATCTTAAGGAACTGTTACCTAAGCTGAAAGAAAAGTCTTTGAATGCTAGAATGAAATATGATCCTATGTTTGCTACTTCACCTATCTGTGT
This sequence comes from Triticum aestivum, assembly GCF_018294505.1. Classification (NCBI taxonomy): domain Eukaryota; kingdom Viridiplantae; phylum Streptophyta; class Magnoliopsida; order Poales; family Poaceae; genus Triticum; species Triticum aestivum. The sequence continues at coordinate 626,714,516 of NC_057804.1, forward strand.
TACTGATAAAGATTATGAATTCTCTGTTGATCCTGAGTTAATTACTTTTGGTGAATCTGATCCTTTCTATGGTTATGAATCTGAAACTGTTGTGGAACATCTTACTAAACTAAATGATATAGCCCCCTATTTACACATGAGGGAAAAATTCGCTATTACTATATTCTTAAATTGTTTCCTTTCTCGTAAAAGGGTGATGCTAAGATATGGTTTAATTCTCTTGCTCCTGGTTGTGTGTAGTCCCCAGGATATGATTCATTACTTCTCTGCAAAATATTTTCCTGCTCATAAGAAATAAGTTGCCTTGCGGGAAATTTTAATTTTGTGCAAATTGAAGAAGAGAGTCTCCCACAAGCTTGGGGGAGGCTTCTCCAATTACTTAATGCTTTGCCAGATCATCCTCTCAAGAAAAATTAAATACTTGATATCTTTTATAATGGACTAACCGATGCTTCCAGAGACCACCTGGATAGTTGTGCTGGTTGTGTTTTCAGGGAAAGAACAGTTGAGCAAGCTGGATTGCTATTGAATAATATATTGAGTAATGATAATGATTGGATACTTCCTAAACCAACTCCTAAGCCAACTTCGAAGAAAAGGGGTATTCTATTTCTCAATCGTGAAGATATGCAAGAGGCAAAGAAATCTATGAAAGAAAAGGTATTAAAGCTGAAGACATTAAGAATTTACTGCCTATTGAAGAGATGCATGGTCTTGATAACCTGACACAGGTAGTAAAGGTAAATTATCTATAGATTTGATGAGGGTGATGTTCCTCAAAATAAGTCTGCTAGTCCATGCTTGGATGAGTTTGATAATTTTGTTGTTAAACAAGAGAACTTCAATGCTTATGTTGGTAGACAATTGAAATGTAATGCTTATATGGTTGAACACTTGGGTGATTATATGTCTAGAGTTAGTAGTGATCTTAAGCTTATAAGTAAACATGCTTCCATGGTTACAACTCAAGTAGAACAAATACTTAAAGTACAAGATGATTTGCTCAATGAGTTGAATAATATATAAGAACAATGATAATGCTGTTAGAGTTATGACTAGAGGTGGTAAAATGACCCAAGAACCTTTGTATCCTGAGGGACATCCTAAGAGAGCTGAGCAAGATTCTCAAAGAATTAATACTGATACACCTAGTCCTTCTAATAAAAAGAAAAGGAAAAATGATAGGACTTTGCATACTTCTAGTGAACCTGTCATTAACACACATGAGAATCCCAATGATATTTCTATTTCTGATGCTGAAACACAATCTGGTGATGCACATGAACCTAGTGATAATGTTAATAATGTGGTTCATGTTGATGCTAAAGCTAGTAATGATAATGATGTAGAGATTGAACCTATTGTTGATCTTGATAACCCACAATCAAAGAATCAACGTTATGATAAGAGAGACTTTGTTGCTAGAAAGCATGGTAAAGAAAGAGAACCATGGGTTTAGAAACCCATGCCTTTTCCTCCTAAGCCATCCAAGAAAAAGGATGATGAGGATTTTGAGCGCTTTGCTGAAATGATTAGACCTATCTTTTTGCGTATGCGTTTGACTGATATGCTTAAAATGCATCCTTATGCTAAGTATATGAAAAATACGGTTACAAATAAAAGAAAGACACCGAAAGCTGAAATTTCCACCATGCTTGCTAATTATACTTTTAAGGGTGGAATAGCAAAGAAACTATCCAGGAGTACCAACTATACCATGCTCCATTAAAAGAAACAATGTTAAAACTGCTTTATTGATCTTGGAGCCGATGTTAGTGTTATGCCTTTCTATTTATATTGTATACTTGATTTTAATAAGTTGACACCTACTGAAATCTCTTTGCTCATGGCTGATAAATCAACTGCTATACCCATCAGTATTTGTGAGGATGTGCCTATTGTGGTTGCAAACGGTACTATTTTAACGGACTTTGTTATTCTTGATATTCCCGAGGACGACAGTATGTTGATCATCCTTGGTAGACCCTTTCTGAATACTGCAGTTGCTGTTATTGATTGCAAAAAAGGCAATGTCACTTTTCATGTTGATGGTAATGAGCATACGGTACACTTTCCGAAGAAACAACCTCAAGTTCATAGTATCAATTCTATTGGAAAAATATCAACTATCACTATTGGAGGTTTTGAATTCCCTCTTCCTACTGTAAAAAGAAAGATGATATTCTTATTGTTGGGGACATGCATATCCCCGTTGAGGTAACATAGTGTTATTCGAAAATTCTTCGGTTTCATGTTATTCGAAAGAGGTTTGTTAACAAGACTTGATCAACCTTGTTAGTGGATTCCTTTTGATGAGTATGAGAAGGATGAATTTAGAAGGCACAACCTTTTGTGCCCTCCTTTTACTTTCTGTTATTTAGCTTAAATAAGGAAAAATAGTATTTTCTGTCTGTTTTCAGAATTATCCTTGCAATAAAAAATACCCCGAAATTAAAAGTTCTCCAAATGCCCTGAAAATTTAGTATGATTTTTTATAGAATATTTGAGAATTTTTGGCACTCAGAACACACCAAGGGGATGCACCAATGAGCCAAGAGGGTGGAGGGCATGCCCTACCCCCCTGGGCGCGCCCCTGCCTCGTGGGCCCCATGTCCCCCCCCCTCCACTTATTCCAGCACCCATCCACCTTGTCTCCCTCCAGAAAAAATCATCCCATAGTTCAAACTCGTGTTCTTGCTCATTTTGCTACCATTTTCGATCTCCTAGCTCAAAGCTCCACTCACAATACTGCTTTGGGGGATTGTTCTTCGGTATGTGACTCCTCCAATTGTTTGATTATTTTTTTGTTCTAGTGCTTTATTTATTGCAAATTTTTGCTGCTGAGGTGACCATGTTCTTGAGCTTGCATGTCAAATTTATATGGTCCAAAGTAGTTTTAATGCATGATATAGTCTCTAGGCACTTGTGGGAGTAGTTGCTATCAATCGTGTTGAGTTTGGTTCACTTTTATTTTGAGTCACTAAAAAATTCAGAAATTTTCAGAGGAAGAAAATGTTGAAGAGATTGTTGAGAGGCTCCTCGAGCCAAAGTTCGAAGGGAAAGGAGAATGGAGAGAATGAAAAGCCCAAGTGAAACCTTCCTCGCACCACAGAGGTTCGGCCGTGTGAATGTCCTTGTGATGCATTCTTGAAGGCCGCTGGAATTTATGAAGACCTTTTATTACTTGGCTGAAAATGCAGGCATCACCGAATTCATCCACGATAAGTGTGATCAGCACCTCCTACTCACTAATATTTTTGTGCAAAATTTTCATTTCCATGCTAGGAGATCACCACCTTTGGTAGAATTTTATTTACATGATGAGTTTAAGGAGATGTCACTCTATGATTTTTGTGAGGTTTGCAAATTGCCTTTTGAAGGCGTCGTCGAGGAGCCACATCCAGGTGACATGGGAGATTTTATTAATGAAATTACTGTAGGGGAAAGGAGAAAAGTGTCAGATGCAAGAACTACTAGTATACATTTTCCTATTCTACGTTACTATGCAATATTTGCTAGTAGATGTTTAATTGGTCGTGGGAATAGTGGGGGCCTTAGTGCTCCTAACCTTGCCATTTTGCCCCATGCTTTACTTTGTGATAGAACTTTCAGTTTATGCGCTATGATTGCTAAACGGTTGAGTCTAAACTGTACAAAGGGCCCCATTTTTGGAGGTATCTTTGCTTCGCGTCTTGCTAAATATTTTGAGATGCCCATTAGACACTATGAGAAAGAAGAAAAGGTGTTACCCACTGTTTACTTAGATTATAAAAGTATGGTGGCACATGATTTTCTTTGCGATGATAAGGAAAAGAGACTCATTTATAACCTGGTATTTAGTGAAAATACTTGTAAGATTATTACCTTGCATGCACCTTCTTTGTTTAACATTTATTCAGGCACATACCTTATCATGCCCGATGACATTTATGCATACTGGGAGCGGACACGATCCCCAGAGCCTGAGCCTGAGCCATCACCTGATCCATATCAGGAGTCTATTTATCAGTGGGATCCACATGAGCTCGCTAACCAGTGGAACCCCGAGGATCCTCCTTAGTACACCGGAGAGGACCACTTTGACCCATGGGCTTAGACCAACTTAGGCCAAAAGCCTAAGCTTGGGGGAGTACGTATTTCTCACCGACATTACATTCATGTTCACACACTCATTCTAGTTGTCGGTGTTCATACTTTTTCATTGTATTATTCATGCTAGTTTATTTTCTTTTGTTGTTTTCTTCTTGTGTGTTTGAAAAACTTTGAGAAAACCAAAAAATAATAATTAGTTATAGCTTTTAGCTAGTTTACTTTCCATGCTTGTAGTAGTAGTAATTAAACAAGAAAACCCAAAAAGATTTCCCATTCTTCTTTTGCTTATTGGGAGCTTTCCCGTGTAAATAGTTTTTTCTCGTTCTTGTTTTACTTTTTGCTGAAAAACAAAAAATCCAAAAACATTTCAGTGTGTTCCTTTGAAATTCTTTTCTCTTCTTTGGGGGTCGAGAGGAGAAGACCACGATGAAAATGATGAGTGGCTCTCATATGCATTATTGTTGATCTAGCAAAGAGCCCATATTGCCTTTTCTTCTCCTTTGAATTAAATGTTTACAGATTCTAGCTTAGTCCAATGCACATGTGATACGTCTCCGTCGTATATAATTTTCCAAACACTTTTGCCCTTGTTTTGGACTCTAACATGCATGATTTGAACGGAACTAACCCGGACTAATGTTGTTTTCAGCAGAACTACCATGGTGTTATTTTGTGCAGAAATAAAAGTTCTCGGAATGACCTGCAAATCCACGAAGACACTTTTTAGAATTAATAAAAAATACTGGCGAAAGATATAATGTCAGGGGGCACACCCTGGTCATGAGGGTGGAGGGCGCGCACCCTCCCATAGGGTGCGCCCCTGCCTCGTGGGCCCCTTGGACATCCACCGACCTCAACTCCAACTCCATAAATTTGCTTTTGCAGAGAAAAAAATAAGTGATGAAGGATTCATTGCATTTTATGATACGGAGCCGCCGCCAAGCCCTAAAACCTCTCGGGAGGGCTGATCTGGAGTCCGTTCGGGGCTCCGGAGAGGGGAATCGTCAACCATCCTCCATCACCAATTTCATGATGCTCACCGCCGTGCATGACTAATTCCATCGTAGGCTTGCTGGACGGTGATGGGTTGGATGATATTTACCATGTAATCAAGTTAGTTTTGTTAGGGTTTGACCCCTAGTATCCACTATGTTCTGGGATTGATGTTGCTATGACTTTGCTATGCATAATGCTTGTCACTAGGGTCCGAGTGCCATGATTTCAGATCTGAACCTATTATGTTTTCATGAATATATATGAGTTCTTGATCCTATCTTGCAAGTCTATAGTCACCTATTATGTGTTATGATCCGTTAACCCCGAAGTGACAATAATCGGGATACTTATCGGTGATGACCGTAGTTTGAGGAGTTCATGTATTCACTAAGTGTTAATGCTTTGGTCTGGTTCTCTATTAAAAGGAGGCCTTAATATCCCTTAGTTTCCAATAGGACCCCGCTGACACGGGAGGGTAGAACAAAAGATGTCATGCAAGTTCATTTCCATAAGCACGTATGACTATATTCGGAATACATGCCTACATTACATTGATGAACTAAAGCTAGTTCTGTGTCACCCTATGTTATAACTATTACATGAGGAATCGCATCCGACATAATTATCCATCACTGATCCAATGCCTACGAGCTTTCGCATATTGTTCTTTGCTTAGTTACTTTGTTGTTGCCACTATTACAACTACTACAAAACTGCTACTGTTACTTTTGCTATCATTACCGTTACTTTCATATTACTTTGCTACTAAATACTTTGCTGCAGATACTAAGTTATCTAGGTGTGGTTGAATTGACAACTCAACTACTAATACTTCAGAATATTCTTTGGCCCCCCTTGTGTCGAATCAATAAATTTGGGTTGAATACTCTACCCTCGAAAAGTGTTACGATCCCCTATACTTGCGGGTTATCAAGACTATTTTCTGGCACCATTGCCGGGGAGCATAGCTCTATTATTTGAGTCACTTGGGATTTATATTTGATGATCACTATGAAGAACTTGAAAGATAAAATGACTAAAATTTATCCCTCAACTACGAGGGGAGGTAAGGAACTGCCATCTAGCTCTGCACTTGATTCTCCTTCCGTTATGAGTAAACTTGCGACACCTAAACCTGCTTCTGCTATTAATTCTGATATGTCGCATGTTATTGATGATGCCACTTCTGGTATGCATGATACTTGTGATGAAACTACTTCTATGTTTGATACTACTGCGCCACTGGGTGATTTTCTTGATGAAAAACTCGCTAGGGCTAGGGAGAATGAAATTATCGAAACTGATAATATTGATGATAGTGATGATGAAGGTTCTCCCCTTAAATATGAATTGCCTGTTGTTCCTGAGGGTTATGTTATGGATGAAGAAACTGCTAGAGATTTTCTTGCTTGCAATGATAGATCAGATCTTAAGAAATTATTAGCCAAGCTGAAACAAAAGACTTTGAATGCTAGAATGAAACATGACCATGCTTTTGCTACTTCACCTATCTTTGTTACTAATAAGGATTATGAATTCTCCGTTGATCCTGAGATAATTACTTTAGTTGAATCTGATCCTTTCTATGGCACTGAATCTAAAACTGTAGTGGCACATCTTACTAAGTTAAATGATATAGCCACCCTTTTTACTAATGATGAGAAATCTCGCTATTATTATATCCTTAAAATATTTCCTTTCTCATTAAAGGGTGATGCTAAGACATGGTTTAATTCTCTTGATCCTGGTTGTGTGCGTAGTCCCTAGGATATGATTTACTACTTCTCTGCTAAATATTTCCCTGCTCATAAGAAACAAGCTGCCTTGAGGGAAATATATAGTTTTGTGCAAATCAAAGAAGAGAGTCTCCCACAAGCTTGGGGGAGGCTTCTCCGATTACTTAATGCTTTGCCTGATCATCCTCTTAAGAAAAATGAAATACTTGATATCTTCTATAATGGACTAACCGATGCTTCCAAGGACCACTTGGATAGTTGTGTTGGTTGTGTTTTCAGGGAAAGGACAGTCGACCAAGCTGAATTGCTATTAAATAATATATTGGCAAATGAAAATAATTGGGCACCTCTTGAACCAACTCCTAAGCCAACTCCGAAGAAAAGAGGTGTTCTATTTCTCAGTCCTAAAGATATGCAAGAGGCAAAGAAATCTATGAAAGAGAAAGGTATTAAAGCCGAAGATGTTAAAAATTTACCTCCTGTTGAAGAAATTCTTACCACCTAAAGGAATACAAGGTCTTGGTAACCCGACACAGGTAGTGAAGGTAAACTCTCTTTATAGATATGATAAAGTTCAAATCTCGTCTACTAAATTTGCTAGCCAATGCTTAGATGAATTTGATGATTTTATGGATAAACAAGCAAATTTCAATGATTATGTTAGTAGACAATTGAAAAATAATGCTTATATGATTGGACGCTTGAGTGATTATATGTCTAGAGTTAAGGGTGAACTTGAACTCACTAGTAAACATGTTTCTATGGTCACCACTCAAGCCGAACAAGTACTTAAGGCTTAGAATGAATTGCTTGATGAATTAAATAATAAACATGACTTTGCTGTTAGAGTGGCTACTAGAACTGGTAAAATGACTCAGGAACCTTTGTATCCTGAAGGCCAACCTAAGAGAATTGAACAAGATTCTCAGAAAAATAATTTAGATGCTCCTAGTCCTTCTAAAAATAAGAAAAAGAAAAATGATAGGACTTTGCATGCTTCTAGTGAACCTAATGTAGAAACACCTGAGGATCCTAATGATACTTCTATCTCTGATGCTGAAACACAATCCGGAGATGAACATGAACCTAATGATAATGCTAATAATGATGTTCATATAGATGCTCAACCTAGCGATAACAAAGATATAGAAATTGAACCTGTTGTTGATCTTGATAACCCACAATCAAGAAATCAACATTATGATAAGAAATACTTTGTTGCTAGGAAGCATGGTAGGGAAAGAGAACCATGGGTTCAAAAACCCATGCCTTTTCCTCGTAAACCATCCAAGAAAAAGGATGATGAGGACTTTGAGCGCTTTGCTGAAATGATTAGACCTATTTTCTTACACATGCGCTTAACTGATATGCTTAAAACAAACCCTTATGCTAAATACATGAAAGATATCATTACAAATAAAAGAAAAATACCTGAAGCTGAAATCTCCACCATGCTTGCCAACTATACCTTTAAGGGTTGAATACCTAAGAAACTTGGTGATCCCGGAGTACCCACTATACCATGCTCCATCAAAAGAAATTATGTTAAAGCTGCTTTATGTGATTTAGGAGCCGGTGTTAGTGTTATGCCTCTTTCCTTATACCGTAGACTTGAATTAAGTAAGTTGACACCTACTGAGATATCTCTGCAAATGGCCGATAAATCAACTGCTATACGTGTCGGAATTTGTGAGGATGTGCCTGTTGTTGTTGCGAATGTTACTATCTTAACAGACTTTGTCATTCTTGATATTCCTAAGGACGACAGTATGTCGATTATTCTTGGTAGACCCTTTTTAAATACTGCAGGTGCTATTATTGATTGCAACAAAGGCAATGTCACCTTTCATGTTAATGGTAATGAGCATACGGTACATTTTCCGAGGAAACAACCTCAAGTTCATAGCATAAATTCTATTGGGAAAATTCCATCAATTATATTTGGAGGTTTTGAATTTCCTCTTCCTACTGCAAAGAAAAAGTATGATATTCTTATTATTGGGGATGTTCATATCCCCGTTGAGGTAACCTAGTGTCACTTCAAAATTTCTCTAGTTTCATGTGATTCGGAATGAGTTTGTTAACAAGACTTGATCAACCTTGTTAGTGGATTCCTTTTGATGAACATGAGATGGATGAAGTTAGAAGGCACAACCTTCTGTACCCTCTCTTTACTTTCTGTTACTTAGAATAAATAAAGTAGAAATAGTATATTTTGTCTGTTTTCTGAATTATCCATGCAATAAAAATATCCAGAAAATAAAAGTTCTCCAAATGCCATGCCAATTTAATATAATTTTTCTGGAATATTTGAGAATATTTGCACTAAGAACACAGCAGGAGGAGCAAGCACCTGGCCACGAGGGTCCAGGGCGTGCCCACCCCTACAGGGCGCGCCCCCTGCCTCGTGGGCCCATGGTGGCTTCCCTCCACTTATTCCTACACCCACACACTCCATCTTCCTCCCAAAAAATCACTACCTAGCGCAAGCACGAGTTCCAGTTCATTTTGCTGCCATTTTCGATCTCCTTGCTCAAAGCTCCATTCACAAAACTGCTTTGGGGGATTGTTCTTTGGTATGTGACTCCTCCAATGATCCAATTAGTTTTTGTTCTAGTGCTTTATTCATTGCAAATTCTTGCTGCTTAGGTGACCCTATTCTTGAGCTTGCATGTTAAATTTATGAGGTTCCAAGTAATTCTAATGCATGATAGGGGCTCTAGGCACTTGTGGGAGTAGTTGCTATCAATTATATTGAGTTTGGTTTACTTTTATTTTGAGTCACTAAAAAATTTCAGAAATTTTTCAGAGGAAGAAATATGTTCAGGAAAATGTACCAAGGTGGTTCTTCAAGGAAGAAACAACCTCGGCTCGCAATACGTGAGCAGGATGATAAACCACCAAGGGAAGCTGATGTGCGGCCTTGTGAGTGGCCGTCTGAGGATTTTATGATCAAAGCAGGCATCAAGGATGAATTTGATGCATATGTGCGTAATTCCGACCTTGAGGAATTCATGCAAGATAAGTGCCCTCAATACCAATACTTAACTGGTTCATTGGTGAGAAGGTTCAAATTTACATCCTCGCGCAATTCTCAAGAGTGCTGTATTAGGTGATAAACAATACAATTTGGGAGCAATTGTTGCACGTAGGTTGCATCATAATGGTTTAGCTGGAGACTTGTTTGGAGGGATTTATGCAACTCGTTTGGCTAATTATCTTGATATACCTATACATGAAAATGATACGGAGTTGCTTCCTGCTTATTTAGATTATAATGCCATGGTTAGTCATCATTTTCTTGAGAGGAATGAACAATTCCTCCAATATCGACTAATCTTTGACAGACGTCATGCTGTCCATATTACTCTCCCTGCTCCTACCCTTTTTGATTATCAGGCAAAAAGAAGATATGTTGTCACCAGGGAGGAGGCAAACAAGTACGAGAGAAGAGCGGAGGCAGCCCGCCGCCAGGCTGCAGCTCAGGAGGCAATGGCTGTTGCATCTCAGTACGACCCCAGTTACAACTACGGATATCAGCCAGGCTACCCATGGCCATAGACCAACTTAGGCCAAAAGCCTAAGCTTGGGGGAGTACGTATTTCCCACCGACTTTACATTCATGTTCAAACACTCATTCTAGTGTCGGTGCTCATACTCTTTCATTGTACTACCCATGCTAGTTTAATTTCTGTTTCCTGCTTTCTTCTTGTGTGTTAGATAAACCTTAAGAAAAACCAAAAAAATTAGTTAGTTTAATTTCCATGCCTGTATTAGTAATAATTAAAATAAAACTCAAAAAGTTTTCTCGTTCTTCTTTTGCTTGTTGGGAGCTTTCCCGTGTAAATAGTTTTATTTATTTTCTTTCCTTTGGGGGTCGAGAGGAGAAGACTATAATGAAAATGTCTAAGTGGCTCTCATATTCATAATTGATTTACTTTAACCAAGAGCCCATATTACTTTGTTTTCTCTCTTGAAATGAATGCTTGCCGATTCCAGCTAAGTCAAATGCATGTGCACTATTATTATTATCCACATCGTTCGGTCGTGCAAGTGAAAGGCAATAATGATGATATATGATGAAATGATTGGGATGAGAGAAGCTGGTATGAATTCGACCTCTCTTGTTTTTGTCAATATGATTAGCTAATCGTTCCTGATTCAGCCTATTATGAATAAACATGTTTGCAATGACAATTAGAGATTATAGTTTCTTATGCCATGCTTAATTAGCTATGAGTTATAATGGTTTACCTTGCATGCCAACATGCTATTAAAATGGTTATGATGTGGTATAATAGGGTGGTATCCTCCTTTGAATGAATTGAGTGACTCGACTTGGCACATGTTCACGCATTTAGTTGAAAAAGAATCAACATAGCCTTCATGATATTTTTGTTCATGGTGGATTATATCCTACTCATGCCTCACTCGGTGTCTATTAATTTTAATGCATGTTCATGACTGTTGTTGCTCTCTCAGTTGGTCGCTTCCCAACCTTTTTCTAGCCTTCACTTGTACTAAGCGGGAATACTGCTTGTGCATCCACTTCCATAAACCTCAAAGTTATTCCATATGAGTCCACCATACCTTCCTATATGTGGTATCTACCTGCCGTTCCAAGTAAATTTGTATGTGCCAAACTCCAAACCTTCAAATGAAATTCTGTTTTCTATGCTCGAACAGCTCATGTATCAACTAGGGTTGTCTGTATCTTCCATGCTAGGTGGATTATTCTCAAGAGGAGTGGACTCTGCTACTCATTCACAAGAAAATGGTTGGTCACTGGGATGCCCAGTCCCATGCTCAAATCAAATCAAAATAATTAAACAGAACTCCCCCAGGATTGTTGTTTGTTGGAGGTACCCGTTGTTTCGGGCAAGCCATGGATTGATGCTTGTTGGTGGAGGGGGAGTATAAAACTTTACCATTCTGTTTAGGAACCGCCTATAATGTGTGTAGCATGGAAGATATCGAGATCTCATAGTTAACTATGTTGACAGTAAAAGTATACCGCTCAAAATGTTATTTTCTCTATTTTAAAAATCGAGCTTTGGCACCTCTACAAATCCCTGCTTCCCTCTGCGAAGGGCCTATCTATTTACTTTTATGTTGAGTCATCACCCTCTTATTAAAAAGCACCCGTTGGAGAGCATCGCTATCATTTGCATGCACTACTATTAGTTTATATTGGGTATGACTATGACTGGATCTCTTTTACCATGAATTACAATGTTTAGTCAGTCCTTGATCTTTAAAGGTGCTCTGCATTTATGTTTTGCGGTCTCAGAAAGGGCTAGTGAGATACCATCTTGTTATATCATATTATGATTGTTTTGAGAAAGTGCTGTCATCCGAGTTTTATTATTATTGCTCGCTAGTTGATTATGCCATTGATATGAGTAAACATGAGAACTAAGTGTTATTGTGAATGTGGTTAGTCATAATATTTGCTGAAAACTTTAATGCTAGCTTTACATATTTACAACAACAAGAGCAAAAGAGTTTGTAAAAGTTTTTCTTTATCACTTTCAGTTTATCAACTGAATTGCTTGAGGACAAGCAAAGGTTTAAGCTTGGGGAGTTGATACGTCTCCGTTGTATCTACTTTTCCAAATGCTTTTTCCCTTGTTTTGGACTCTAACCTGCATGATTTGAATGGAACTAGCCCGGACTGATGATGTTTTCAGCAGAACTGCCATGGTGTTATTTTTGTGCAGAAATAAAAGTTCTCGGAATGACCTACAAATCCACAGAGACACTTTTCAGAATTAATAAAAAATACTGGTGAAACAAATAACGTCAGGGGGCCCACATCCTGGTCATGAGGGTGGGGGGCGCGCCCACTCCCCTAGGGCGCGCCCCCTGCCTCGTGGGCCCCCTGGACGTCCACCGACCTCAACTCCAACTCCATATATTTGCTTTCGCAGAGAAACAAATAAGTGAATAAGGATTCATCGTGTTTTACGATACGGAGCCGCCGCCAATCCCTAAAACCTCTCGGGAGGGCTGATCTGGAGTCCATTCGGGGCTCCGGAGAGGGGAATCCGTTGCCGTCGTCATCATCAACCATCCTCCATCACCAATTTCATGATGCTCACCGTCGTGCGTGAGTAATTCCATCGTAGGCTTGCTGGACGGTGATGGGTTGGACGAGATTTACCATGTAATCAAGTTAGTTTTGTTAGGGTTTGATCCCTAGTATCCACTATGTTCTGAGATTGTTGTTGCTATGACTTTGCTATGCTTAATGCTTGTCACTAGGGCCCGAGTGCCATGATTTCAGATCTGAACCTATTATGTTTTCATGAATATATGTGAGTTCTTGATCCTATCTTGCAAGTCTATAGTCACCTATTATGTGTTATCATCCGTTAACCCCGAAGTGACAATAATCGGGATACTTACCAGTGATGACCGTAGTTTGAGGAGTTCATGTATTCATTAAGTGTTAATGCCTTGATCTGGTTCTCTATTAAAAGGAGGCCTTAATATCCCTTAGTTTCCACTAGGACCCCGCTGCCACAGGAGGGTAGGACAAAAGATGCCATGCAAGTTCTTTTCCATAAGCACGTATGACTATATTCGGAATACATGCCTACATTACATTGATGAACTGGAGCTAGTTCTGTGTCACCCTATGTTATAACTATTACATGAGGAATCGCATCCGACATAATTATCCATCACTGATCCAATGCCTACGAGCATTTCACATATTGTTCTTTGCTTAGTTACTTTGTCGTTGCCACTGTTACAACTACTACAAAACTACTACTGTTACTTTTGCTATCATTACCGTTACTTCCATATTACTTTGCTACTAAATACTTTGCTGCAGATACTAAGTTATCCAGGTGTGGTTGAATTGACAACTCACCTGCTAATACTTGAGAATATTCTTTGGCTCCCCTTCTGTCGAATCAATAAATTTGGGTTGAATACTCTACCCTCAAAAATGGTTGCGATCCCCTATACTTGTGGGTTATCAACATGCACTATTATTCTTATCCACACCATTCAGTCGTGCGGGTGAAATGCAATAATGACGATATATGATGAAATGATTGAGATGAGGAAAAGTTGGTATGAGCTTGACCTATCTTGTTTTTGTAAATATGATTAGTTCATCATTCCTGATTTAGCCTATTATGAATGAAACATGTTTGCAATGACAATTAGAGATTATAGTTACTCATGCAATTAGCTAGGAGTTTATAATGGTTTACCTTGCGTGCCAACATGCTATTAAAATGGTTGTGATGTAGTATGATAGGATGGTATCCTCCTTTGAATGATTCGAATGGCTTGACTTGGCACATGTTCGCGCATGTAGTTGAAACAAAATCAACATAGCCTCCACGACATTTATGTTCATGGTAATTTATATCCTACTCATGCTTGCACTCATTGTTGGTTAATCCTAATGCATGTTTATGACTGTGTCGGTCTCTAGTTGCTCGCTTCCCAGTCTCTTTCTAGCCTTCACTTGTACTAAGCGAGAATGCTGCTTGTGCATCCACTTCCATAAACCCCAAAGTTATTCCATATGAGTCCACCATACCTACCTATATGCCGTATTTACCTGCCGTTACAAGTAAATTTGCATGTGCCAAACTCTAAACCTTCAAATGAAAATTTGTTTTGTATGCTCGAATAGCTCATGTATCAACTAGATCTGTCTATATCTTCCATGCTGGGTGGGTTATTCTCACGATGAGTGGACTTCGCTCATCATTCACGAGAAAAATGGTCGGTAACCAGGATTCCCAGTCCCATGCTCAAATCAAATCAAAATAATTGCAAACAAAACTCTGCCAGGATTGTTGTTAGTTGGACGGTACCCGTTGTTTCGGACCAGCCGTGGAATGTGCTTGTTGGTGGTGGGGGAGTATAAACTTTACCATTTTGTTTGGGAACCGCCTATAATGTATGAGCATGGAAGATATCGAGATCTTTTGGTTGTTATATTGACAATGAAAGTATGTCGCTCAAAATATTATTTATCTCTGTTTCAAAACCCGAGCTCTGGCACCTCTCCAAATCCCTACTTCCCTCTGTGAAGAGCCTATCTATTTACTTTTATGTTGAGTCATCATCCTCTTATAAAAAGGGCACCTGATGGAGAGCACCACTTTCATTTGTATGCATTGTTATTAATTGATACTGAGTATGGCTGTGACTGGATCTCTTTTACCATGAATTACAATGTCTAGTCAGTCCTTGATCTTCAGGGGTGCTCCGCATTTATGTTTTGTGGTCTCAGAAAGGGCTAGTGAGATACCATCTTGTTATATCATATCATGATTGTTTTGAGAAAGTGTTGTCATCTGAGATTTATTATTATTACTCACTAGTTGATTATGCCATTGATATGAGTGAACGTGAGATCTAAATGTTATTGTGAATATGGTTAGTTCATGATCTTTGCTGAAAACTTGAATGATGGCTTTACATATTTGCAACAACAAGATCAAACAGAGTTTGTCAAAGTTTTTCTTTATCACTATCAGTTTGTAAACTCAATTGCTTGAGGACAAGCAAAAGTTTAAGCTTGGGGGATTTGATACGTCTCCAACGTATCTACTTTTCAAACTCTTTTGCCCTTGTTTTGGACTCTAATTTGCATGATTTGGATGGAGCTAACCCGGACTGATGTTGTTTTCAGCAGAACTACCATGGTGATATTTTTGTGCAGAAATAGAAGTTCTCAGAATGACCTGAAAGTTCACGGGGTCACCTTTTGGAATTAATGAAAAATACTGGCAAAAGAATCAGCTGAAGGGGGCCCACAACCTGGCCACGACGGTGGGGGGGGGGCGCCCTACCCCCCTAGGCGCGCCCCCTGCCTCGTGGCCCCCTTGAGCTCCACCGACCTCAACTCCAACTCCATATATTCATGTTCGGGGAGAAAAAACAGATAGAAGGATTCATCGCGTTTTACGATAGGGAGCCGCTTGATACGTCCATTCTGCATCATGCTTTTATATCGATATTTATTGCATTATGGGCTGTTATTACACGTTGTATCACAATACTTATGCCTTTTCTCTCTTATTTTATAAGGTTTACATGAAGAGGGAGAATGCCGGCAGCTAGAATTTTGGCTGGAAAAGGAGCAAATGCCTATTCTTCACAACTCCAAAAGTCCTAAAACTCCACGAAAATCGGTTTTGGAATATATTAAAAGTATTGGGCGAAGAAAGCATCAGAGGGGGGCCACCAGTCATCCACGAGGGTGGAGGGCGCGCCCTACCCCCTAGGCGCACCCCCTGCCTCGTGGGCCCCCTGGCAGGCCCCCGACGTCCATCTTATGCTATATGGTGTATTTTTCCCTGGAAAAAAATCATAAAGAAGATTTCAGGACGAAGTGCCGCCGTCTCGAGGCGGAACCTGGGCAAGACCAATATAGGGCTCCGGCGAAGCTGTTCTGCGAGGGAAACATCCCTCCGGGAGGGGAAAATCGCCGCCATCGTCATCACCATCGATCCTCTCATCGAGAAGGGCTCCATCCCCATCAACATCTTCACCAGCACCATCTCCTCTCAAACCCTAGTTCATCACTTGTATCCAATCTTTGTCTCAAAACCTCAGATTGGTACCTGTGGGTTGCTAGTAGTGTTGATTACTCCTTGTAGTTGATGCTAGTTGGCTTATTCGGTGGAAAATCATATGTTCAGATCTTTAATGCATATTAATACCTCTCTGATTATGTACATGAATATGCTTTGTGAGTAGTTACATTTGTTCCTAAGGACATGGGAGAAGTCTCTTGTTGTAAGTAATCATGTGAATTTGGTATTCGTTCGATATTTTGATGAGATGTATGTTGTCTCTCCTGTAGTGGTGTTATGTGAACATAGACTACATGACACTTCACCATGATTTGAGCCTAGGGGAAGACATTGGGAAGTGATAAGTAGATGATGGGTTTCTAGAGTTACAGAAGCTTAAACCCTAGTTTATGCGGTGCTTCGTAAGGGGCTGATTTGGATCCATATGTTTCATGCTATGGTTAGGTTTACCTTAATTCTTCTTTCATAGTTGCGGATGCTTGCTAGAGGAGTTAATCATAAGTGGGATGCTTGTCCAAGGAAGGACAGTACCCAAGCACTGGTCCACCCACATATCAAATTATCAAAGTAACGAACGTGAATCATATGAGCATGATGAAAACTAGCTTGACAGTAATTCCCATGTGTCCTCTGGAGCGCTTTGCTTTATATAAGAATTTGTCCAGGCTTGTCCTTTTGCTACAAAAAGGATTGGGCCACCTTGCTGCACCTTAGTTACTTTTGTTACTTGTTACCCGTTACGAATTACCTTATCACAAAACTATCTGTTACTGATAATTTCAGTGCTTGCAGAGAATACCTTACTGAAGATCGCTTTTCATTTCCTTCTACTCCTTGTTGGGTTCAAGACTCTTTTCTGGCGCAGTTGCCAGGGAGTGAAGCGCCTTTGGTAAGTGGAATTTGGTAAGGAAACATTTATATAGTGTGCTGAAATTTACTGTCACTTGTTACTATGGAAAATAACCCTTTGAGGGGCTTGTTCGGGGTATCTTCACCCCGACCAGAAGTGCAAAGAGTTGCTCCTCAATCTACTGAACCTACTGAAAATATTTAGTTTGACATTCCTTGAGATATGTGTCGGATTTTCGTGTTCCGGTAAAACCCTTAAGGTTCGAACTCTGGGGTGCACACGAAGATCTTCTCCCTACCGATCCACGCCCACAACCTCGCCCTTAAGGTTTATACTGGTTCAGGCCACCATTGTGGTGTAATACCCTACTCCAGTGTGTGGTGTGTGGATTGCCTCTTGGGCAGATGATGAACAATACAAGGGGACGAACAGCCTCACGAGGAGAGGTGTTCTTGTGCTGGTGTGGTGTGTATGAACTAAATCTCGATGAGCCGACCATCTGTCCCCTTGCTACGGTGGTGGCTAGTCCTATTCATAGAGGCATGGGTCCTCTTCCCAAATATTGAGCGGGAAGGGATTCCACAATGGCAGGATTTGAAGGGGGACAGCTAGTACATGTTATCCTGACTAAAGGTGGTCTTCAACTGAAAAAGGCACTAGCGATGATGCCGTCTTGGGCTCCACGATGACTTCCGTCCTGACGTCCTACTGGTCTTGGTCTTGTTGCAACAATATGGAAACCTTTGCTTGATGCCTCGGTACCCCGCGCCCGCACTTGCCCCCTTCGCACCAAAGAGGAAACAAGGACACTGCGCTGGCCGGCGCCTGCCTGGCCTTGATCGTCATGGCTTGTGTCATGTGCACCCCACGAGGTACCTCTTGCCTTGATCTCTCCACCTCCTCGCGAGCCTGCCTAGTGAGGCCGCCCTTGAGGAGGCCTTGTGTCGTCCGCCACGAGGGTCTTGAACTTAGGTTGATGAAGACGAGCCGAACTGTGCCACTGATGAGCCATGCCGCAGGCTGCATGCAGGCAAGTCTGGATACACCCATATCCAGGACACCGACAGTAGCCCCCGGGACCAAGGCGCGCTCGGACTTGGCTTAGCGGTCAGGCCAAAGGGCAAGTGCGGAGCGCCGCGGGCCCCAACAGCCTCAGGCCTTGGTTGACGTGTGGCGACTCGATTGGACGTGGGCGTCTCCGCTTCCCCACACTGCCTCGGCAACTGCCCGATTTGATGAGTGCCTGCTGCATGCAAAAAAGAGTCACCATTACCTGTGATCGTGGTGGCCGACGGTTGGCCTCCTGTGGACTATAAGTACGGGGAGGTGCGAGCCCCACTGTCCATCTCTCCTTGCTCCGCCTGCTTCTTCTCTCTTGCTCCTCCTCTGCTCTTGATGCCAATGGCACCGATCTGCCGGTTCTCAGCCACAGAGAAAGGGAAGGCCCCCTGGGAGGGGCCGGACCCGCTCCCGCCGAAGAAACGGCCGGTCCCACGCCACTGGGACGAGGCCGCGAGGCCGGAGATGACGAGGCCTTGGTACGAGCAACCACCTCCAGGATTCCTGCTACCCCTACACCGGGCCGAGGGCCCTAGAGGAGGAGACGGCGAGTGTCACCGCCCGTGCCGCAGGCGAGGTCGACGAGCCATGGCGGCGCGCGCCGTCGCTCCTGGAGTCCACGTCGCGGACTCCTCCCACGAGCTTATGCTCCATGCTGCAATGCCTCCAAGCACCTGGATCCGCTTCCCTCCATTCTTCGCCTTCGAGATGCCGCCAAGGGGGCCTCTCGAGCTTTGGCTGTAGCACGCCGACTGCGGGGCCTTGGCGACCCGAATGGAGGTTGAAGTCGTCGCTCCGGGCAAGGTCTTCATGACCCGAGGATGGGGCGAGATTGCCTGGGTCTGCCGAACAGGGGGTTCCCTCATGATTCACTTTGAATACGATGGCGCCTCCTTGATGCTCTTCAAGGTCTTCGACACAGAAGGCCGCTGGCTGGAGTGCTGCCCCAGAGGAGGCACTCAGGACACCGACGTGGCAAGGGCTGGGCCTGCCACTCGCTTCCCCAACGACTCCTCTGGCAGCAGCGGTGATGCTTGGGAGTCCAGCGACTCTGCCAAGCTCCTCGTGACTCCGGAGATGAGCGACGACAGCTACGTGCCCCCGAGCTCGCGCCGTGCCCGGATCAAGGTAGCTGCATTAGGAAGCCGACGCGGCTGATCTGGATGAGGTTGGCGCCGGCCTCCCGTGGCCCACTATTGATGATGGTGTCAGCCGAGGAGGCGTGTGTAGTTAGGGCTCCTTAGGATTCACATCTTTTGTTCCCTGTGAGGAATTGAGAAAATACCCCGCGGGGGCATGTAAAGGGTCCACGATATCTTTTGTTGATATTATCCTTATTATGAAATGGTGTGAATGCATGTCTTGTCCCGGCTTGGTTCCCCCTTTCTAATCTCGCGACGACTCGGTGCTCTACGCTGACAGGTCCCAGTCCCCAATGCAGGCTTCATCCATCGCTGGTATGCCAGGTCGCGATGCCGTGGTCAAGGCCAGGAGGTGAGCGGCCCGAAGTCCAGTAAGAGCCGCTGAGGCGCAATGCTCAGGAGGTTCTTTTTAGCACCCAAGCAGCCGCCGAGAGATGAGAACGGAAGGCAACATTGCTGCGACTGAGCCGCATTAGGTGGAGATTTTGTGCCACATCAATTAGTTATTGCAGGCGAGAAACTTATCTCAAAGGTAGGGGGTCGTTCCATCGCGTTGCGCCGGACCTGGATGTCAGCAGCTGGGATGCAGCTGGGTTAGGCCTTCGCGAGTCTCTCATATCTTCCCCATACCTTCCTTAGTGCTCTACGTCCTCAGGTCCCGGCCCTCAAGCGAGCTTAGCTGCCGCTGGTATGCCAGGTCGCCATGCCGTGGACAAGGCCAGGGGTGAGGGCTGGAGAGCCAGTAAGAGCTCCTGAGTCGCGATGCTCAGGAGCCCCCCTTTTAACGTACAAGCGGATTGCGCGCGAAAGGAAGAGAGAGCTTGTGGTGCCACCCGCTGTTGGCCTCGGGGAGGTTCCTGTAAACCAACACGAGAGAAGCACGGGTTGCCATTATGGTTGCTAGCCGTCCATTGGTCGCTCTGAGAGAGTGATGAGGGCACTGAGGGCCTGGTAAGGTGACGCTTGCGAGGCTGCCGCGGGCCAGAGCTCGACCTCCCAGATTTGTCGGTGTTGCAAGGACGGACCCATGCACAAGCACTGTGCCAGCGTAAGCAGCTCCAGAAGCAGGCGTTAATCGAGCAGGCGATAACCACAGGCAGGTCAAGTATGAAAGGCAAATCATCTTAGATAATGTAGGAGGAGTACATGCCACTGGGTCAGGCCCGAGCGGCTTAGGGGATGATGCAGCCCGAGGGGCGCCCCCAGCAAGGTAAACTAAAGACATAAGCAAAAGGGATACATGTCGCAGGGGCAGACCCACGCGACCTGGGAATGATGTAGCCCTGAGGGCGCTCCCAGCTAAAATGAGCTTGGAAGATGTCACCTAGCACCGTTGCAGAGGGGTGTGTTGGAGTAGCTGGAGATGCACACTGGGGAGCCGTTCCTCACGAGCCACCGGAAGCCTGAGCCTCGGGAGGCTCCGGGGGTCCGGGTGGTTCCCTGAGGACCGTCCCCATTTCTGCCAGGACCGCGTGATGCCTGGCCTCCCGAGCTGCCAGAATGCTCCGCAGATGGCGCTGATGAGTAGCAGCCGCGTTCGGCAGACCGAAAGGCATGCGAACATAGCTGTGTAGCGGGCCCTCGCAATGTACCACGCGCAAAGGCCAGAGGCGCTCCTGAGATGCAGCCCGGTTGAGCCCCGATAAGTCGATGCAGACATGTAGCCCGCCATCCTCGCCTGGATGGGGAGCTACGCCAGGCAAGTGGCGATCGCCGTGTACGACTCTTGATTCTTGAAGCTCCTGAGTGATCTTGGTGATGAACTCCTGAGGGTTGGGTCTCCCTCGCCCCATGCCTTCCTGAGGGAAACATGCTGCGAAGCATGCCTCCAAGTGGTGCCCGAGCGCCTCCCTCGTGATCTTGGCAAAGTCTGAGGCCCTCCAGAAGAGAGCCCCCGAGACCTGCCCGACGAGGGCGCCCTCATGCCTTCCTATGCGATGGAGGGAGGCACCCCTTGCACGGGCACATATCTTGGTGTGATACCTCTGGAGATGCTAACCTCCAAAGGCCTTGAGCACGGTGATGTTTTCTTCTTCTTGAGAACTACCTCGAGAGGGTTCTTGCTCTTGCAGTTTGGGTCCTCAATCGATGCAGCTTGAAAGGCACGCTCGAGCGAGCACACCGCATCCTTCTCTTCATAGGGGACAGTGATGACCCCGCCACTTCCTGGCATTTTGAGGACATTGTAGCCATGGTGGGTCACCGCCATGAACTTGGCCAGGGCCGGATACCCAAGGATGGCATTGTATGGCAGGCGAATATGGGCGACGTCAAAGTCGTAGAGCTCGGTACGGTAGTTGTTGCACAGTCCAAAAGTGACAGGGAGGCGGACCTGCCCTATCGGGGTACTGGAGCCGTCGGTAACCCCTAAGAAAGGCTTGGTAGGCTGGTGTTGATCATATGGCACTTGAAGGTTGCCGAACATCTCGATGGATAGGATGTTGAGGCCTGCGCCGCCGTCGATTAGGGTCCTGGTGACCTGCACGTTGCTGATGACTAGGGAACAAAGCATTGGAAGGACGCCAGCTGTGGCCGCACACTTGAGTTGGTCTGCTGAGATGAAAGTGATGGCGCACATGGACCATCTAAGCGGGCGCGTGTCCTCGAGCTTGGGAAGGACTGCATTCACCTCGCGAGCAAACTGCTTGAAGATGCCCTGAGAGGCTGGGGCTTGGGCACCACCCAGGATGCAAGCGACAGCATGCGGCTCCTGGAAACCCCTAGCCCCCTCATCCTGGTGGTGGTCATCATTCCTTCTTGGCGGTGGCAGCAGAGGAAGACCTAAGTTGCCTTGCGGGCGGTCCTCGCAAGGTTGATCCCTCCAAGCTCCCTCGCGAGGCTAGTCCTGCCAGCGATCCTCCCGAGGTCGGTCACGCCACTCCTAGCGAGGGCCTCGGTCGTCTCATCGTCCTCCGCCTCTTCCTCCTCCTCAGCTCTAGCCCCGGTCGTTACGCTCGGGGCGTCGACCGACACGTCCCTCTCGAACGGCTCTGAGCTCCTGGCATTCATTGGTGTTGTGGGTGTAGAGGTTGTGGTAGGCGCAGAATCGGCTACCCTTGGACGACTCTGGCTGGTCCATGTCGTGCTTCGTGTCTGGTTATGCTGCAAGCACGGCTGCTCCTTTGCGCTTCACGTCCTTGGCCTTGGCCTTCTTCTCCGCTGGGTCAGCAGCTGGAAGCTCGAGGAGGGAGAGACGTCCCTCCTTAGCCCTTGCACACTTGGTCGCCAGGTTGAATACCTCCAGAGATGTGCACAGGTCCTCATGGATGGCGAGCTCCTCCTTCATCTTGATGTCTCGGACGCCATCAGAGAATGCTGAGATGATGGCCTCCTCTGTTACCCTGGGAATCTTGAGGCGAGTGATGTTGAAGCGCTGGATGTACTTCTGCAGGGTCTCTCCAGGCTGTTGCTTGATGCAACACAAGTCACCCACGGCTGGAGGGCGGTCGCGAGTGCACTAGAAGTTGGTGATGAAATGGCTGTGCATCTCGTCCAAAGAGGAGATCGAGCCGGGAGGCAGGTTCAGGAGCCAGGTGCGGGCACCGTCCTTGAGCGCCATGGGGAACCAATTTGCCATAACCTTTTCGTCTCCGCTCGCCGCCTCGATGCCCAGCTCGTAGAGCTGCAGGAACTCCGCGGGGTCGGTGGTACCGTCGTAGCGAGGAGGCAGGTCCGGCTTGAACTTGCCCGGCCAGGCGATGCTGCGCAGCTCGGTGGTGAAGGCGCGGCAGCCTGCCGTGGCCATTGGACCTTTTTTCAGATGCGGGACCTGCTCTTGATGATTCTCATGTACTGCCGCCTGTGGCAGCGCGGGGTCTTGGAGTGCTGGTGTAGGGACGCGGCCTTGCTGCGCCGGTGCAGGGAGCACACGAGCGCCTTCGTGAGGCTGAGGGATCTCTTGATAGCTTCTTTCTTGCCGCGCGGGTGCTGGACGCGGTGGGTCGCGTCCAGGAGCCGCGCGCCTTGGAGCTAGGGCGCCTTCTTGGGAGGAGGTGGCGGAGGCACCCCCTGAGCCGCATCGCCCATGCAGGACGAAGGGCGAAGCAGCGAGAGGGACTGCGCAGGAGAGCCCCTGCGGCACTGACAAGCTCGGTGATGCAAGCAAGCCACTCCTCGTAGAGGTCGTCGACGGGGCGGTAGTGTAGTAGCTCATGTGCTAGGAGCAACGCGGCCTGCGCGTCCATGAGGGCGTGACGAGCGTGAGATGACGAACCAACTGGGGTCAGTGACGGAGTGGCGATGCGGCCTTCCCGCCGCACCGAGGGGTGCAGCGAAGATGATTGCTGCTCGTTCCCCGTCGGGCCGGTGGCGGCATGGGCGGCATGCGACGGAGAACAACGAGGAGCCCCACCGACGGGAGCCGTCTGGGCGAAATGGGCGGCGAGAGCAGCCCAGCGCTCGGAGCGAGCACGGTGAGCATCTGCCATGGATGCGACGAAGCGATGGGACACAATTTAGCAGAGAAAAGATTGCGGCGCACCCCTACCTGGCGCGCCAAATGTTGGATTTCGGGTTCCGGCAAAACCCTTAAGGTTCGAACTCTGGGGTGCGCAGGAAGATCTTCCCCTACCAATCCACGCCCACAACCTCGCCGCGATTCTAAGCTAACAAGATGAACAGCAAAAGGGACATGAGGTTTATACTGGTTCAGGCCACCATTGTTGTGCAATACCCTACTCCAGTGTGTGGTGTGTCGATTGCCTCTTGGGCTGATGATGAACAATACAAGGGGACGAACAGCCTCGCGAGGAGAGATGTTCTTGTGCTGGTGTGGTGTGTATGATCTGAATCTCTATGAGCCAACCGTCTGTCCCCTTGCTACGGTGGTGGCTAGTCCTATTTATAGAGGCCTTGGTCCTCTTACCAAATATTGAGTGGGAAGGGATTCAACAATGGCGGGATTTGAAGGGGGACAGCCAGTACATGCTATCCTGACTAAAGGTGGTCTTCGATTGCCAAAGGCACTGGCGATGACGCCGTCTTGGGATCCACGATGACCTCCATCCAGCCGTCCTGCTAGTCTTGGTATTGTTGCACCAATATGGAAACCTTTGCTTGATGCATCGGTACCCCGCGCCTGCGCTTGCCCCTTTGCACCAAGAGGAAACAAGGACACTGCGCTGGCCGGCGCCCGCCTGGCGCCCGCCTGGCCTTGATCGTCATGGCTTGCGTCATGCGCACCTCGCGAGGTACCTCTTGCCTTGATCTCTCCACCTCCTCGCGAGCCTGCCTGGTGAGGCCTCCCTTGAGGAGGCCTTGCGTCGTCCGTCCCGAGAGGCTTGGCCCCTCACGAGGGTCTTGAACTTGGGTTGATGAAGACGGGCCGAACTGGGCCACTGATGAGCCACGCCGCAGGCCGCAGGCAGGCAAGTCTGGATACCCCCATATCCAGGACGCCGACAGTAGCCCCCGGGCCTAAGGCGCGCTCGGACTTGGCTTAGAGGCAAAGCCAAAGGGCAAGTGTGGAGCACCGCGGGCCCCAACAGCCTGAGGCCTTGGTTGATGTGTGGTGACTTGATTGGACGTGGGTGTCTTCGCTTCCCCACGCTGCCTCGGCAACTGCCGGATTTGACGAGTGTCTGCTGCATGCAAAAAAGAGTCATCATTACCTGTGATCGTGGTGGCCGGCGGTTGGCCTCCTATGGACTATAAGTACGGGGAGGTGTGAGCCCCGCTGTCCATCTCTCCTTGCTCCGCCTGCTTCTTCTCTCTTGCTCCTCCTCTGCTCTTGACGCCAATGGCACCGATCCGCCGGTTCTCAGCCACAGAGAAAGGGAAGGCCCCCTGGGAGGGGCTTGACCTGCTCCCGTCGAAGAAACGGCCGGTCCTGCGATGTCGCGACGAGGCCGTGAGGCCGGAGATGACGAGGCCTTGGTACGAGCGACCACCTCCAGGATTCCCGCTACCCCTACACCGGGCCGAGGGCCCTGGAGGAGGAGACGGAGAGCGTCGCCGCCCGCACCGCAGGCGAGGTCGACGAGCCATGTCGGCGCGCGCCCTCGCTCCTGGAGTCCACGTCGCGGACTCCTCCCGCGAGCTTATGCTCCATGCTGCGATGCCTCCAAGCACCTAGATCTGCTTCCCTCCATTCTTCGCCTTCGAGATGCCGCCGAGGGGGCCTCTCGAGCTTTGGCTGTAGCACGCCGACTGCAGGGCCTCGGCGACCCAAGCGAAGGTTGAAGTCATCGCTCCGGGCAAGGTCTTCATGACCCGAGGCTGGGGCGAGATTGCCCGGGTCTGCCGAACAGGGGGTGCCCTCGTGATTCACTTTGAATACGATGGCGTCTCCTTGATGCTCTTCAAGGTCTTCGACGCAGAAGGCCGCTGGCTGGAGTGCTACCCTAGAGGAGGCAGTCAGGACACCGACGTGGCAAGGGTTGGGCCTGCCACTCGCTTCCCCAACGACTCCTCTAGCAGCAGCGGTGATACTTGGGAGTCCAGTGACTCTCCCGAGCTCCTTGTGACTCCGGAGATGAGCGACGACAGCTACGTGCCCCCGAGCTCACGCCGTGCCCAGAGCAAGGTGGCTGCATCAGGACACCGGCGCGGCTGATCTAGATCAGGTTGGCGTCGGCCTCCCGTGGCCCACTGTTGATGATGGTGTCAGCCTAGGAGGCGTGTGTAGTTAGGGCTCCTTAGGATTCACGTCTTTTGTTCCCTACGAGGAATCGAGAAAATAACCCGCGGGGGCATGTAAAGGGTCCGCGATATCTTTTGCCGATATTATCCTTATTATGAAATGGTGTGAATGCCTGTCTTGTCCCGGCTTGGTTCCCCCCTTCTAATCTTGCGACGACTCGGTGCTCTACGCTGACAGGTCCCGGTCCCCATGCAGGCTTCAGCCATCGCTGGTATGCTAGGTCGCGATGCCATGGTCAAGGCCAGGAGGTGAGCGGCCCGAGGTCCAGTAAGAGCCGCTGAGAGATGAGAAAGGAAGGCAACGTTGCCGCGACTGAGCTGCATTAGGTGGAGATTTTGTGCCGCATCAATTACTTATTGCAGGTGAGAAACTTATCTCGAAGGTAGGGGGTCATTCCATTGCGTTGCACCAGACCTGGATGTCAGCAGCTGGGTTAGGCCTTCGCGAGTCTCTCCTATCTTCCCCATACCTTCCTTAGTGCTCTACGTCCTCAGGTCCCAGCCCTCGAGCGAGCTCAGCCGCTGCTGGTATGCCAGGTCGCGATGCCATGGACAAGGCCAGGGGTGAGGGCTGGAGAGCCAGTAAGAGCTCCTAAGTTGCGATGCTCAGGAGCCCCCCTTTTAACGTACAAGCGGACTGCGCGGGAAAGGAAGAGAGAGCTCATGGTGCCATCCGTTGTTGGCCTCGGGGAGGTTCCTGTAAACCAACACGAGAGAAGCAGGGGTTTCCATTATGGTTGCCGGCCGTCCATTGGTCGCTCCGAGAGAGTGATGAGGGCATTGAGGGCCAGGTGACGTGACGCTTGCGGGGCTGTCGCGGGCCAAAGCTCGACCTCCCAGATTTCTCAATGTTGTAGGGACGAACCCATGCACAAGCACCGTGCCAGTGTAAGCACCTCCAGAAGCAGGCGTTAATCGAGCAGGCGTTAATCGAGCAGGCGATAACCACAGGCAGGTCAAGCATGAAAGGCAAATCATCTTAGATAATGCAGGAGGAGTACATGCCACTGGGTCAGGCCTGAGCGGCTTAGGGGGTGATGCAGCCCGAGGGGCGCCCCCCAGCAAGGTAAACTAAAGACATAAGCAAAAGGGATACATGTCGCAGGGGCAGACCCACGCGACCTGGAAATGATGTAGCCCTGAGGGCGCTCCCAGCTGAAATGAGCTTGGAAGATGTCACCTGGCACCATTGCAGAGGTGTTTGTTGGAGTAGCTGGAGATGCGCGCTAGGGGAGCCGTTCCTCACGAGCCACCGGAACCCTGAGCCTCGGGGGGCTCCGGGGGTCCGGGTGGTTCCCTGAGGACCGTCCCATTTCTGCCAGGACCACGTGATGCATGGCCTCCCGAGCCGCCAGAATGCTCCGCAGATGGCGCTGATGAGTAGCAGCCGCGTTCGGTAGGCCGAAAGGCATGCGATCGTAGATGTGCAGTGGGCCCTCACAACATCCCACGCGCGAAGGCCAGAGGCGCTCCTGAGATGCGGCCCGGTTGATCCCTGGTAAGTCGATGCAGACGCGTAGCCCGCCATCCTCACCTGGATGGGGAGCTACGCCAGGCAAGTGGCGATTGCCGCGTATGACTCTTGATTCTTGAAGCTCCTGAGTGATCTTGGTGATGAACTCTTGAGGCTTGGGTCTCCCTCGCCCCATGCCTTCCTGAGGGAAACATGCTGTGAAGCACGCCTCCAAGTGGTGCCCGAGCGCCTCCCTCGTGAGCTTGGCAAAGTCTGAGGCCCTCTAGAAGAGAGCCTCCGATACCTGCCCGAGGAGGGCACCGGGCGCGCCTTCCTATGCGATGGAGGGAGGCACCCCTTGCACGGGCGCAGATCTTGGTGTGATACCTCCGGAGATGCTGACCTCCAAAGGCCTTGAGCCAGGCGATGTTTTCTTCTTCTTGAGAACTACCTCGAGAGGGTTCTCGCTCTTGCAGTTTGGGTCCTCAATCGATGCAGCTTGAAAGGCGCGCTCGAGCGAGCACACCACATCCTACTCTTCATAGGGGACTGTGATGACCCTGCCGCTTCCTGGCATTTTGAGGACATTGTAGCCATGGTGGGTCACGACCATGAACTTGGCCAGGGCCGGATACCCGAGGATGGCATTGTATGGCAGGCAAATATGGGCGACGTCGAAGTCGATGAGCTCGGCACGATAGTTGTTGCACTGTCCGAAAGTGACAGGGAGGCGGACCTACCCTATCGGGGTAGTGGAGCCTTTGGTAACCCCGGAGAAAGGCTAGGTAGGCTGGAGTTGATCATATTGCACTTGAAGGTTGTCGAACATCTCGACGGACAGGATGTTGAGGCCTGCGCCGCCGTTGATTAGGGTCCTGGTGACCTGCACGTTGCTGATGACTGGGGAACAAAGCATTGGAAGGACGCCAGCTGTGGCCGCACACTTGAGTTGGTCTACTGAGCTAAAAGTAATGGCGCACATGGACCATCTGAGCGGGCGCTTGGCCTTGAGCTTGGGGAGGACTGAATTCACCTCGCGAGCAAACTGCTTGAAGATGCGCTGAGAGGCTGGGGCTTGGGCACCGCCCAGGATGCAAGCGACAGCACGCGGCTCCTGGAAGCCCCCAGCCCCCTCATCCTGGTGGTGGTCATCATTCCTCCTTGGCGGTGGCAGTGGAGGAAGACCTGCGTTGCCTTGCGGGTGGTCCTCGCAAGGTTCATCCCTCCAAGTTCCCTCGCGAGGCTGGTCCTGCCAGCGATCCTCACGAGGTTGGTCACGCCACTCCTGGTGAGGCCCTCGGTCGTCCCATCGTCCTCTGCCTCTGCCTCCTCCTCGGCTGTAGCCCTGGTCGTTACGCTCGGGGGATCGACCGACGCGTCCCTCTCGAACGGCTCTGAGCTCCTGGCATTCGTTGGTGTTGTGGGTGTAGAGGTTGTGGTAGGCGTAGAATCGGTTACCCTTCGATGTCACGACCGGTTTTTCAATAAAATACTTATTGAGAAATCGATCTCTTGATTCCAGTATAGGAAGAGTTATCGTTACTGGTAGACAAATACTTGAATATAGAAGACCAGTAGCATCAAATATATTACAGGGTTGAGCTGAGGATGCTCAACAATTTATTACAAACACGCCAATATTATACATAAGGGCGGTTATGACACAGAGGTGTGGTGACATGCTACTAGCTCGAGATAAAAGTGGTGGTGGATAACTTGACTTCTAAACTGGCAGCTCATCGAGCGTCGAGGTGAGGCTCGATGAATTTATTTCTAGGGTGGCGGAAGCGGATATAATACAGTGACCAAATGCAGAATCGCACGGGACTGACTGGGACTCCTCTAGGCGTCGGACTCGCTATCGAACTCCTCATCCATGAGATCGCCTTCATCAACATCTGGCCAACTCAACAAGCCAGGTGAGTACTTTGAAAGTACTCGCAAGACAGTTCGGACCAAAGATATAAAAAATGCATGCATGAATGCGTCATGAGCAAAAATAATAATAATGCTCATTCCAATAAAAAGAATTTGCACGACATGATAAGTGAAACAAATAACAGAAACCGATCGGGTGTCTAGAGCAACGCCTCGAAAGGTAAACAAAATAAAAATCATGCCGTAGTCGGGCGTCTAAGCGACAACACATAAAGGTCTATTACTGAAAAGTAAAAGACAAGCGTGCCACAGTCGGATGTCTGGGCGACATCACAGAAAGGGCTTATATTGAAAATAAATAATAAGCATGCCACTGTCGGACGTCTGAGCGACGTCACAGAAAGGGCTTATATTGAAAATAAATAACAAATGTACCATAGTCGGACGTCTGAGCAACGTCACATAAATGGCTTATATCATATGTAAATATCAAGTGTGCCACAGTCGGACGTTTGAGCGACATCACAGAAAGGGCTTATATCAAGTGTGCCACAGTTGAACGTCTGAGCGACATCACAGAAAGGGCTTATATCAAATGTAAATATCAAGTGTGCCACAGTCGGACGTCTGAGCGACATCACAGAAAGGGCTTATATCAAATGTAATTATCAGATTATTCCATCCACAAGAATAGACTTTTAACCGGACTTAACACTCCTGTAGTCCACCGGAGTTTTGTCGCTGGGACTGACATTTGACAAGATAAGATGAACACAGTACTTGGACATGTACAAGATGATTTAAAGGATTTGTGACTCTGCATAGTTTGTACGAACTGTCCACAGCCAACGGATTTCCGTAGTCACGAAGGACTAGTTCCCTTTACGGTATTTCGGTAGAAACCCATTTAACCAGTACACACCCATTCCACCTCACGATGCCAGGAATCACCCTAGACATCGTACAAGAAAAACTTTGAGACGGGGAGGTCACAACCTCGAATAGCATGGGATCAAATTTCTATACGCGCGCTCTAAGGGGTGACCCCCTCTCGGTCCCAACCGGAAACACCCATGCCCCCTGACCGGATGACGGGCTTTAATCCAGGGCCATGGAACCCTCATCCCGGCCTCTCTATTTGGTGTGTACCAGGAAAACGGTTTGCAACTTACTAAGCCATATTCCTTGCGGAAAACATGTGGCAGTACAGGAAAGGAAATGAATGGGAATGTGACTTGATTCACGATGACACTGAAGTCAAATAGACTGGCATAAGACTGGCATGCCACAACACTGCCATCTTACCCATCCTCATGCCATCACATGGCCATGCAAATATGTATCCAACAACATATGGATTTCCGAAACTCACTTACCATTTTTTTGCATGAAATATAACATTCAAAGAAGTGTTCATAAACATGCCATGAAACTCCTAAATGCAAACATGCAACAAACACTCATCATATCAAGAGTTCAATCATGCTTGCCTGGTTCGGAATAGTCGGAGTCTAACTTGGTGAAGTTCGCGGCTCCGTCACCTCCTTCGGTATCTATGGTATACAAGAATACACGCGCTATCGTAAATACCGTGAGGTGTACAGTAATATACCAAATATTTTTCAAATAACTCTGATAAAAAACTAGACAACATTTTGAAGAGTGCAGAAAAAGAATCATTCAAAAATCCTTTTCTGTCTAAAAGTTATAAGTGTTTTGGTCCAAGGACCTCTCTGTAATGAAACAGAAACTTCCTAGGGGGCTAAGCAGAAAAGTCCAGAAAACGATTCAAACTGGAAAGCGCATTTTGCAAAAATACGCTTTCAGAAAACGGTTCGTTTAATAAGAATGAGAGACTGACAGGCGGGTCCCACCCGTCAGGTTTAAAAATTTAAAAGGGGGAGACGGAGCTCGTCGGCGCCCGAGGGCTGCGGTGGTCGCCGGCGGCGATCCACTGCGAGGCAAGGGGATCGGGTGGTACCTCTATGCTCAGTGCATCATTCCGCGTCGGTGGGTGGTGGTGGTGGTCGCTGGCGAGCACTGTATCGACGGCGGCCCTGGCTCCGGCGGACGGCGGTTTGGGAGGGGTTGGCTCTCGCCGGAGAGTGCTGCGAAGGGCAAATTGAAGTGGGGGTTAGACTCCTGGGTGCTCGAGGGGGTTTCTGACGAGGTTAGGACGTCGGGGACGGCCTCACTGGAGTGAATCGAGGTGGAGGCCGAGGCGGAATGGGGCGGCCGGAGTTGGGGGAGGAGACCTCCTCGAGGTCCTTCTAGTGGCCTGGCGGAGTGTTGGGGAGGTGCAGTGAGGGTGCGTGCTCGAGGGCGAGCTCGGGGGCCCCTTTTTATAGGCGATCCGAGGTGACGGCCGTGAACGGAGTTCTCCGGCGAAGGTTACGGCAGCGCAGGGCTTGGTTGGGGTGGTTTAGCGGTTGAGCTTCAACGTGGAGGTCTACAAGCTCCATTTAGGCACTAAACGCGCTAGGATTAGAAGCTTTGGGGGGTGTTCGACGGAACGGGGCGGCGCGGGCCCGTCGGTGGCAGAGGGCGTGCCCTGTGCTTGCCGGCCACGGCGACGGTGCAACAGGGGTGCGCTGGCGTGCATGAGCCACGCGGAGGGCCGGGGAATGATGGGCGGCGACGGGTGGCGTGGCGAGCGGGCTCGGGCCTTCGCTGGCCGCCACAGGTGGCGCAGCCACCACAGAAACTGCCAACGCCGGCGAGGCTCACCGCCACCGATGCCTGCATCCGTCCAAGGGGGCGTGCGGCGCTCCGGCCAGGGAGGAGAGGCCGTGCGCAACGCGCCAGGGCGCACTGTTGACAGGTGACCAGACTCTGACGAATCTGAACTTACTGAAACTCTGAATTTTTCTGAAAATGCAAAGTAACAGTGCAAGCCAGGTGTTCGACAGAATGATTTTTGGCATGTGGGGATTTTTCCTTGAGCTGATTTTTGGTGGAGTGGCCTCTCATTGCAACTGGGGGTTGCCTGAATTTTGGTGGAATATTTGGAGAAGTGGAGATATGAATTTCACTAAATTTGACAAATCTGGTCCAAACTTGCAGAAGCTGAAACTTAAAAATTTTGAAAAGAAGAAGAGTGGATCTTGATGGTTCTAGGTTGTGGGTGCTAGGGACTATCCATAGGAGTTGATTTGAGATTAAAGCTCAAAGGCATTAAGGTACTTGCTTTGCAAATCACCTAGGCTCAAAATAAAGGACAGAATTGTTTTGGGGAAAGAAATAAATGAAATAAAATCCAAAAAATGAGTTGGACTTGTTGGGACAGAAAATTTGGATTGTCCCAAAGTGGAAGGAGGGGTTTTAGGAGGGTTTAACCACAAGAGGAAAGGTAAAAACAAGAATGGATCAAAACCAGAGAATAGCCCAAAACCAAAAAGATTTCTTTTTAGAAGAAACTAAATCCAAGAAATGCTTTTGAGAAGGAAAACTCAGAAGAGAGGTTTTTAAGAAGGGTTTAAATGACCTTCTTCAAACCAAGCAAGGCTCTTGCTGAAAACAAAAACAACAAAAAAAATTTGGAGTGTCACAGCACCTACCCCCTTAGGAAAAATCTCGTCCCTGAGATTTCAGCTGATCCTCAAACAGGTGTGGATGCTCTGTCCGAAGAAAATCCTCTCTTTCCCAAGTTGCTTCATTCTCGGTGTGATTACTCCACTGAACTCTGAAAAACTTGATGGTCTTCTGTCGGGTCCTCCTTTCAGACTCCTCTAATATTTTTATTGGATGCTCCCGGTTGGTGAGGTCTGGTTGCACGTCAATGTCTTCATGTGATACTTCCTTTTCTGGGTTGCTCACATACTTCCTCAACTGCGAGATGTGGAACATGTTGTGGACATCTGTCACGACCGGTTTTCCAATAAAAATATTTATTGAGAAACCAATCTTTTGAGTCCAGTATGAGAGAAATCCTCCTCACTGGTAGACAATTTCTTAATACAATAAGCCAGTAGCATAATATATTACAGGGTCGAACTACGGTTGCTCAACCAAATTATTACAAGCACGCCAATAATTATACATAATGGCGGACATGACACAGTGGTGTGGAGACATACTACTGACTCGAGGATAGGTCGGTGGTGGAAAAACACTGCGGGGAGAGAAATACAAGACTCTAAGTCTATCATCTCATCGAGCGTCGAGGTGAGGCTCGATGAATTTATTTGGTAGCGGAAGCGGATATAAAACAGTGACCAAATCCAGGGTCGCATGAGACTGACTGGGACTCCTCTAAGTGTCGGACTCGCTATCAAACTCTTCATCCATGAGATCGCCTTCGTCAGCATCTGGCCAAATCAACAAGCCAGTGAGTACTTTGAAAGTACTCGCAAGACAGTTCGGACGTAAGATATAACAAATGCATGCATGGATGCGACATGAATAAATTCACCAATGTACATTCAAAAATTAGCATAACAAGGTAAGTAAAAAGGGAAACGACGGTAGTCCGCCTGAAATCCCAACAGAACATAAATAACTACCGATCGGGTGTCTGAAGCGACGCCTCGAAAGGTGAACAAATAAATATGAGGAAAATAATGCCACAGTCGGGCGTCTTAGCGACACCACATAAAGGGCTTAAAAAGAAATACGACAGTCGGACGTCGGGGCGACGTCACAGAAAGGGTTTTAAAAGAAATGCCACAGTCGGACGTCGGGGCGACGTCACAGAAAGGGCTTTAAAAGAAATGCCACAGTCGGACGTCGAGGCGACATCACAGAAAGGGCTTTAAAAGAAATGCCACAGTCGGACGTCG